>NC_041382.1:517887746-517987496 GCF_002162155.2 Triticum dicoccoides | reverse complement strand
TTCATGACCGATGTCGCGGTGCAGATCTACACCGATTGCGTGATATGAACTGCTCTTTGTGCACCACCGATTCTGGCGGTAAGCTCATGTTCGTCAATGTTGCCCCGGAGGATCATGAGATAGTTGGCCCAATGCTTCCTGGTACGGATTCTGTTGTCACCTGCCATACATTGAGGACACAAGACATGGTGTGGGAAGAGATGTTCGTCGTCACATCTCATGAAATATGGGGTTCCAATGCCTCTCTCTCATACAATGCTCTGATGTTTCCTCTTGTGAGTGTGGCCAAGTCAAATGAGCTATACTTTCTATTGCCTGAGAAAGGGGAGCGTGCAATTGACAAGGTTTCGGTGATTGGTGTTGATACTATTACCAAGCATACGGAGATTCATCAGTACATTAAAGGAGAGGAAGACCTCGGGGGTGAAGATGATGACATGGTTAGGCGAAAGTCCCATCTTCTCCATCCCTTTGTTCCCTCCGAGTTTCCAAAGTTTTTCTGGCCTCACCAGGTATTTGCATCTCACGTATCTATTTATTTTCCTTATTATCATTCAGATTTCAGAACATAGTAGTATGTGGTAGCTGTTACTCCCTCTGTAAACTAATACTCCCTCCGTCCGAAAATACTTGTCATCAAAATAGATAAAAAGAGGTGTATCTAGAACTAAAATACGTCTAGATACACCCCCTTTTATTCATTTTGATGACAAATATTTCCGGACAGAGGGAAATATAAGGTCTTTTAGATCACTAGTGATCTAAAAGATCTTATACTGTATTAGTTTACAGAGGGAGTACTTTTTTTGGGTCTTTGTGCTAAGCTTCTCAATACTGGAGGACTCAACTTCCTTTGTTGGTTCCTGTTTTCGACCTGGTTCAGTTAGATCTTGTAAGTTGAAGTGAAGTTGCCTTACATACCACGTTCTGCATTTAAATTGATACAAATGGAATCAAACTTATGATGGTAGTGGTAATGATCACCAAGGTATTGGATGAACGAATCTTTTTGTCAACTGATACTCCCTCAAGTGTCGTGGTTTTAGTCCAAATATAAACTAAAACCACGGCAGTTATTTTGGAACGGAGGGAATAATTCTGATGAAAATACCATCAAATTCATGCTGAAGGACTCAAATTTGATGAAAACCACGATACAAATTTGAGCTTCTCCATACTGGAGGACTCAAATTTCTTTGTTGGGTCCTGTTTTCAACCTGGTTCAGTTTGACCTTTTAAGTTGAAGTGAAGTTACCTTACATACCATGTTCTGCATTAAAATTGCTATAAGTAAATCAAACTTATGGTGGTAGTGGTAAAGTGATCACCAAGGTGTCGGATAGGCGAATCTTTTGGTTAACTGTTCATTCTGATGAGAATACCAAAATCAGCAATGTGCTATTATATTTAGGATGGTTCCTTTTATGTCCGAGGGTAGTTTCTGTATAGAATATTGTTGTTTCATACCTCCATATGTCATTCCAGAGAACGATTATTTTACCATCTCCAATTTGGCAAGATGCAACCCCTGCCAGACATTTATTCAAAAAAAAAAAAACCTTGCCAGACAATCTATCCACCCGAAGGACCCTTTTGCTGTAGTTGACGGTGGGGTAGTGTGCCTGCCATCACCAACTTTTTTAGTATCATTAGAAGTTCATCTCAATATAAGGAACAAAATATACTCTCTTAATTTCTTGTGCTCATATTTGTTTTTGATCTCATGGCTCAAGTTAAGGTGTGTTGAAGACTACCAAGACGAATTGACGAAATCAAGCAACCAGGTCTCTGATGGCTGTTGCTGTGTGATGTAGGAGTGTATTAGTCATATGATCAGATGGTTAGGTTCTTTGTGGTGGAACCAACCCATCTAGTTTCAAGTCCCAGACTTCACATGGATGCTCTCATATTCCTGGATTAATTTCAGGCATTCCGACAATGTGCGTTCAGTGAGAGACGATGTCCCTGTCGACTACGAGGTGCCTGCAGTGCCTCTGTCAATCTCAAGATTTGTCGGCCTCGGTCTCTCGGAGGTGCTCACAGGTGTGTGGTGTGTGTGTGTGTGTGTGCGCGCGCGCCCGCGCTCATGGAGATGGTGTACATGCGTGTATATGACGAGTGTCTGCGTTTGTACAGTGTTTCCCAAAGAAAAACATGCAGTGATGGATTTGGGTATTGGATTGTAGTAATTGCCAAGCCTATGGCATGGGGTAACTGCCAGGTTATCTGGGTGTTGAATATATTATCATGATCTGATTAGTAATGATCATGTTCGTGATGCTCTCTGATCCAACCACATAAAGGATGGCTTTGTTTTTGAGATTTGTATATCCAAGTTATATCGTTACTTCAATTTGTATAGTCACAAAATGTAGCAGAGATCCCAATACATCTGTCATCGTTTTTCTGTTTGGCATTCAAATTCAAGAGATATTCATTCCATTTTTTCCTTCTAAAGTCAGTTATTAATGTTGTCAAGATAACTTATATTGATATTGTATAGACCTTTTGTTTTTGCTAATACTCATTTTATTGAGAGAAACGTAAGCCCTTTACATTGCCACGGGATTTCTTTTCTGCACATTGTATGTTATATGCAATATTTATTTTTCTTTGGAATGGAGAAGAGGCCACATATAAACCATAAAGAAAAACAGAGTATTCTCTTCAACATTTTAGAGCAACTCCAAAGGGGAGACCCATTTCGTCCGCCCGCGTCCGTTTGGGTCGGCGCGGACGCGCCGACCCAAACGGACGCACCGACCCAAACGGACGCACGTCCATTTTTTGTAGCGGGCGACCCATTCCAGGTCCATTTTTGAGCCGGATTTGCGTCGGCGCGGACACGAGACGGACGCGCGCGCGCCTACTCCTCTCCCCGGGCCCGCCTGTCGGTGCCAGCCACAACCATTTCCCCCCATTTTTCCAAAAACACTCCAGCCAGCGCGCGCCCCCCGCCCCCAAACCAGTGATGGAGGACGCCATCGACCTCGACCTTGACGCCGCCGCCGGCCTTGCCTCCCTCGCCTCGTCCGGCGCCGTCGCCCCCTCCGGGAAAGGCAAGCCTCGTGCCCCGCGCAAGACCGCCGCGACGACCAAGCCGAAGAAGGCGCTGACGCCCGAACAACGGGCAAAGGAGTCGGCCAAGAGGAAGGGCCGGAGGCACGCCGCGGGTGCGAGGGATGAGGCCGCTGCGCAGGCCGCCGCCGCCGCCGGTGCTGGCATGGTGCCGACATGAGACATGGCCGCTGGCATAATCGGCCGCGAGTCTTTTTTAATTCAAAAGTTGAATGCGGACATGAAATGAATCGACGCGTTGGGCGCATTGCCGACCCAAATGCAAAACTAGGCGGACGCCGGGCGGGCGGCCGACCCAAACGGACAAAAAGCGGACAAATGCGCCGTCCGTTTAGGTCGCCCCATTGGAGTTGCTCTTATGGTTGTAGGTTACAATACTCTCTTTTTTGCGGGGTGTAGATTACAATACTCTATTTTGATTAGAATACTCTGCACAATAAAGTAGCTACACAAATTCTTTCCAACCAGATTTAACCACATGGCGAAACAGAGTATTCTAATATACAACTCCCAGATTGCAACCAGATATCATTTCTTACCCCCTCAACCTTGGTACCATACACTGGCAGACTGCCAATGCAAACCGAAGAAATTAGTGTGCAGACATTACACATTTATGGGAAGAAATGAATATTCTCACCATGCATATTTGCATCTTTAAGCTAACATCAACCTGCATACTGCTCGTGTTCTTCTCTACCACGAGATGTTCGCCATTCAAAATAAAGAGAATCTGAAGATGAATATGTATCTGAAATTAGAGAAATGATTCACAGGGAGTAACAAAATATTGCAATGTGCTCTAAATAAACTAGATGAATTCGTCTTGAAAAAACAATAGTTCAAAGACGGCCTTCAATTATTTTTGGATTCATTAAATCGAGCTTTCACATATGCTACGTTCTAATTTCTGAAATACTTAGCCTTGATATTTTCCCCAAAGCCCATTTTGCGCTTCAATTTTCCACCACCACTTAGTCATATGTCTACTATTTTGCTTTTCTAAATCCACAACCCATACGTTTCTTCTTCGACCTAAATACTCTAGGCCGTCTCACCATATGAAATTTTTTTCTTACAACTTCCTCCCCGCCAAAAGAAACGTCTACAAGGTTTGTCTAATTTATTCAGAGATGTTCTATTGCAGGAACATTGACATTATATAAGTTGAAATACCAGATAGACAATAATTTAATAGAATTAATCTGCCACTAGAGGAGGCAGAATTCCCAACCCATGCATGCATCCAACCTCTTGATTTCTTAGCTTCCATAAAATCCAACACATCGGACTCAGGAAAAGCTAATAGGGCGCCAAGCTACTTTAAATGTAAATCTACGACATGACACCCAAGCAAATTAGCGTAAAACTCAATAATAAGATTGGCAGCGTGAACAGAAAATATCTCACTCTTATTGCAATTAATTTTGATACCAGACATGAGCTCAAACATGTACAAAAGCATTTTCTGGTTAATAGTTTGATCAAGCTCATGGTTAATGCATAGAACATTATCATTAGCATATTGTAGTGTACCAAACCTACCAAAAGGTTATTACTTTGCGCTTTTAAGAATCAATCATCTTTGTTAAACATTCAATTGTAGCAAAGAAAGAAAACATCATGTCACCCTCTGATAACCCACAAGTATAGGGGATCAGTTGTAGTCTCTTTCGATAAGTAAGAGTGTCGAACCCAACGAGAAGCTAAAGGTAGAACAAATATTCTCTCAAGTTCTATCGACCACCGATACAACTCTAGCACACTTAGCGTTCGCTTTACCTAGAACAAGTATGAAACTAGAAGTACTCTGTAGGTGTTGTAGGATAGGTTTGCAAGATAATAAAGAGCACTTCAGTAAAAACTAGGGGCTGTCTAGATAAATAAACAATTAATTTAGTATAGCGAGTGTGGAAAAGTGGTGGTACAAGTTGCGGAATTGTCCCTAAGCAATTGACTATGTTACCAGACCGATAGCAAATTTTATGTGGGAGAGGCCACTGCTAGCATGTCATCCCTTACTTGGAATTCTATGCACTTATGATTGAAACTATTAGCAAGCATCCGCAACTACTAACGTTCATTAAGGTAAAAACCAACCATAGCATTAAGATATATTGGTCCCCCTTCAATCTCGTATGAATCAATTTCTATGCTAGGCTGAAGCTGTCGTCACCCTTGCTCTCCAATACAAAGTCATATCATCATACAACTAACCCTATGTGATCCACACGCGCGATCATATGATGGGCACCAGAGAACAACAACATAACCACAAGCAAATTAAACCAATCATAGCAATTCAACAATCACCTGTAGGACAACAAAAATCTACTCAGACATCATAGGATGGCAACACATCATTGGATAATAATATGAAGCATAAAGCACCATGTTCAAGTAGAGGGTACAACGGGTTGCGGGAGAGTGGACCGCTGAATATAGATGAGGGAAGGTGATGAAGATGTTGGGGAAGATGATGAAGGTGTTGGCGTAGACCGTCGCCACACGATGATTGCCCCGGCGGCGTTCTGGCGCCACCTGGAGAGAGGGAGAGAGAGCCCCCTCCTTCTTCTTCTTCCTTGACCCCCCCCCCCTAGATGGGAGGAGGGTTTCCCCTCTGGTCCTTGGCCTCCATGGCGGCGGAGGGGTGGGGGCCCCTTCGAGATTGGATCTCTCTTTCTCTGTTTCCTTCTGTTTCTGCGTTGCTGTTTTCTAGCCTTTCACCGTTTCTTAAATTCCCGGAGATGTGTAACTCCGATTGGGCTAAATTTTAACACGATTTTTATCTAGATATTATCTTTCTTGCAGCCAAAGAAGGGCACCAACCAACTTATGGGGTGGCTACAAGCCCCCTGGCCGCGCCCAGGGTAGGGGCGCGGCTCCAGGGCTTGTGGGCCCCTCAGGCATCGTCTCGTGTTGATTCCAATTCCCAAAAATCACATATATGCCAAAAAAATCTCCGTGAGATTTTATCGCGTTTGGACTTCGTTTGGTATGGATATTCTGCGAAACAAAAAACATGCAACAAACAGAAACTGGCATTGGACACTTGATCAATATGTTAGTCCTAAAAATAGTACAAAAAGTTGCCAAAAATATATGAAAGTTGTAGAATATTGGCATGAAACAATCAAAAATTATAGATACGGCGGAGACGTATCACCCTTCTCTGGCGACAGGGGTGGGTGGGGGACGGGAGGAGATAGTCGGTGGTCCCTTCCATCACCCCCCTCGTCGCTCCACTGACGGCGGCGGCCTAGGCAACCTCCACTCCCCTCCCAGTCTCAACGACGGCAGGGGAGGCCCATGCGTGTGGCAGGGCGGGTCGTTGGCGTCCAGGGCTGGCAGCCGATCTAAGCACCACGAGCCTACAGGCTGGTGGTCATTAACCCCCCTAATTTGGTGACAAGGAAGCAAAAACTCCAAGTTGACTTTGCCGTAAGCCTTTTGGAAATCAAGTTCCGATACAATGCATACTTTTTTCTTGATTTTTTAGGGATGCAAACACTTTATTGATCTACTTGGGCATATAAAGGGATGCATGTTGTGTCATGTGGAGAGATGAGCCACAAGTGGTGACCCTGATTAAGCAGAAGAGTGTGTTTGTCAAGATTATGCGCATCAACATTCGATGATCTACTTTCAAAAATAAAACTACATATATTAAAATTGATACTATGGAGAGAAAGCTCCCTAACCATAGTTAAATAGGCTCTGCCGGTTCCATCTCGTATGTCATAAACCACCGGTTTGCAATCACATGCCACCACAAAATCCTGCAGAGAGAGGTCTTCGTCTAGCGCTAGTGCTTCACGACATGCTATAGCTTCCAGAACAGCTGGATTGAGAACCCCCGGAATGGCCAACGCTGAAGAACCTAAAAACATGCCATTATGATTTCTACAAACTGCTGCCATTGCACCTGCAAGAGTATCAATTGATAAACCACCATCAACATTGATTTTGACAAGTCCAATCAGTGGCGCCTTCCACATCGAGCTTTGAGGAGCTGCACTGCGAGCTGGTGCATTGGGCACCGAGGCGTGATGCATGATCGAGAAAGAATACATCAACAATACTTTTTCCTTCTAATGGAAGTATTGTGGTGAAGTAAAAAACTACAATTCAATTGAAAAGGTAAAATAAACACACACACACACACACACACAGAGAGAGAACGACCTTATTGGGCTGGCCCACTAGTGGAAAGACATGGGCCTAGCCTTCACGCGTCACAATGGTTGTTTACCCCATGTTGTTATTTAGTGGATCTGATATTCAGTATTGGGTTTCTTTAGCTCAGTCCACATTTCTTTGGCAAGTCAATTCTGTGTTGAGCAGCACTGAAATACAATACTGTAGATGAAATAAACCCTTCTTGGGTCCCCAATAATTCCGGTGTGGGTCCCAATCACACTAGTCTTCTTAGTTGGATCAAGTATGAACTGGAATGGTATACTCCCTCCGACCCAAACAACTTGTCTTAGATACATCCGTATCTAGATAAATCTAAGAAAAAATTGAAGTCAAAGGTAATACAAACTATATTTATTTAAGGAGTAATTTCTATGGAGGTTTTTTTTGCGTCCAAACATACTTTCTTTATTACTCAGCAATGTTCATAGGCATACAACTCAAATTTGGTGGGTTCAGCAACCATACATGGCGACCGAGACCCAACCCAAAAACATGTTTGGCAAGGCTATGTGCCTCTAAGTTTGTCCCTCTACCTGCAAAAATAAAGGTACACTGGTGGAACTGATTCGAGGTGGCGTTTATCTCCTTTACCACCGCAACATAATTGCCTCCTATTCTTTGGTTGATGTCTCTACCACACCCTTGTTATCACAAGCTATTATCACATGCGTGAGTCTAAGATCCAGGGCCAGAGCCATCGCTTCCCGACATGCCAAAGCTTCAAGCGTCGCTGGGTCATACATGATAGAGGCAAAGGTGTCCCGTCTTTCGATGAGATGGTGGCTATCGTTTTGGAGGAAGTCGACTTTGACGATCCGTCTACGAACGTGCGAGGACGTCGCGCCTTAGCAATCTCTAAACCAACTCCGAGAGGTTATTGACCACGCCGGAGCACGATAAACCTGACCACGAAGGTCTGTTTCCTGCATGCAAATGAAGAACAAGCAAGAAACTAAGATTGCAATTTGGATATTGCAAATATAAGAGGAAAGCTTTATTGATCAAGGGGGGGTTCTGTGACGCCTTTGTCTGGTCGTTGAACACAAACGAAAAACACAAAGTTGCAGCTATGGAGAACTTTAATCTAAACAAAACCCAAAGTCTAAATGATGCCCTAAGGGTTGTATATATGGAGGAGAGAGAGGGGGAATTTCGTGGCCCTTGGAGGAGGGGTCTGAAACCAACCCTAACTCTTGTTTCCCCACACATACGGACTCTAAAAACAGCCTATAATCAAGTATTTTGAAATTACATGGGCCTGGCCCAAAAATAAGGTGATGCAACACCTAGAATAGCCTCTGGACGAAACTTATGAAATGGCATCTTGTATATTTCGTCCAAGGCTTCATGCACTCATTATGGTGGTTTCAAAGTCCCAGAATCATCACTTGTAACTCCGTTCTTGTTCCCCTTGCGCATGTCATCATCTCCATGCTTGAACTTTCTCCAAGGTTTATCTATCTTTTCCAAGCTAGGCCCTTCATTTGTAAGCAAAACAAACGTATCCAATTTAGGCATCATCATATTCTCATGGACATTAGAATCGTTACCAAGAAACGAAAGTACCTGATAATTCAGTTGGCGTGCGCGAGCTCTAGTAATTGGTCCAGTATGTATAGCAGCAGGGGCTGTGGGTGTAACAATGGTATTGATGTCCTCATCATCCTCCCCTTCTTGAAATGAAGTCATCCTTGATGGAAGCTCATCTTCCTCACCCAAATAAGGCTTCAAATCTGCAATGTTAAAAGTGGGACTAACCCCAAAATCTGCAGGTAGCTCAAGTTTATATGCACTATCATTTATTTTTTCTAACACCTTAAAATGACCATCAACACGTGGCATTAGCTTTGATTTGCGCAAATTAGGAAATCTATCCTTACGCAAATGTAACCAAACAAGAACTCCAGGTGCAAACACAACATGTTTTCTACCCTTATCTCCAGCAAGTTTATATTTAGCATTCATACGCTCAATGTTTTCCTTAGTTAACTCATGCATTTTTAAAATCAATTCAACACGTTCTTTAGCATCAAAATTAACCTTCTCCGAAGATGGAAGGTGCAACAAATCAATAGATGCACGAGGTAGGAAACCATACACAATTTCAAAAGGGCACATCTTAGTAGTAGAATGCAATGAACGATTATAAGCAAATTCAATATGAGGCAAGTATTCTTCCCATATTTTCTTATTATTCTTCAAAACAACCCTAAGCATAGTAGACAATGTTCTATTGACTACTTCAGTTTGTCCATCAGTTTGGGGGTGACAAGTAGTACTAAAAAGCAGTTTAGTCCCCAACTTAGCCCATAAACATGTCGAAAAGTGGCTAAGAAATTTAGTATGATGATCTGAAACAATAGTATTTGGCACACCATGCAAGCGAATAATTTCATGAAAGAACAAATCAGCAACATTAACAACATCATCGCTTTTATGACATGGTATAAAGTGCGCCATTTTCGAGAATCTATCCACGACAACAAATATGCTATCCCTCCCCTTCTTTGTTCGAGGTAAACCTAAAACAAAGTACATAGATATATCCTCCCAAGGAACACTAGGTACAGGCAAATACATATATAAACCATAAGGATTGAGTCATGACTTAGCTTTTTGACATGTAGTGCAGCGAGCAACAAAACGCTCAACATCCCGTCTCATCTTTGGCCAAAAGAAATGTGTAGCAAATACATCCTCCGTCTTCTCCACACCAAAGTGTCCCATTAATCCTCCTCCATGTGCCTCCTGCAACAACAAAAGACGAACGGAGCTAGCTGGAATGCATAGCTTGTTAGCACAGAACACAAATCCATCATTAACGACAAACTTGTTCCATATTCTTCCATATTTACAATTCTGCATTACATCTTTAAAATCAGCATCATGCACATATTGATCTTTGATGGTCTCCAAACCAAATATTTTGAAGTCAAGTTGTGAAAGCATAGTATGGCGACGAGACAATGCATCAGCAATAACATTTTCTTTACCCTTCTTGTGTTTAATGACATAAGGGGAAGTCTCAATGAATTCAACCCATTTAGCATGTCTACGATTCAGTTTAGCTTGACTTTTAATATGTTTGAATGATTCATGATCAGAATGTATAACAAATTCTTTGGGCCATAAATAATGTTGCCATGTTTCTAAAGTCCGAACAAGAGCATATAATTCATTATCATAAGTAGAATAATTCAGACTAGGCCCACTCAATTTTTCAGAAAAGTATGCAACAGGTTTGCCATCTTGTAATAAGACACCTCCTAATCCAATTCCACTAGCATCACATTCAAGCTCAAAAGTCTTATTAAAATCAGAAAGTTGGAGTAAAGGAGCATGTGTCAACTTATCTTTCAATACAGTGAAGGCTTCTTCCTGTGCGGTACCCCAAACAAAAGGTACATTCTTCTTTGTAAGCTCATTGAGAGGTGCAGCAATGGTGCTGAAATCTCTCACAAAACGCCTATAGAATCTAGCAAGGCCAAGAAAACTCACTTGTGTGACCGTTTTGGGCTGCGGCCAACTCTCAATAGCTTCAATCTTGGCTTTATCAACTTCAATTCCCTGTGGAGTAACAACATATGCAAGAAAAGATACTCGGTCGGTGCAGAAGGTGCACTTCCCAAGGTTAGCAAACAAATGTGCATCACGTAGAGCAATAAAAACATCACGTAAATGTTCCAAATGTTCCTCCAAAGATCTGCTGTAAATCAGTATATCATCAAAATAGACTACCACAAATCGTCCAATGAAAGCACATAAAACTTCGTTCATTAATCTCATGAAAGTACTAGGTGCATTAGTTAACCCAAAAGGCATGACTAACCACTCATATAATCCAGACTTAGTTTTAAAAGATGTTTTCCATTCATCTCCCAATTTCATACGGATTTGATGGTATCCACTACGCAAATCAACTTTGGAGAAAATTGTAGAGCCACTCAATTCATCAAGCATATCATCTAGCCTAGGAATAGGATGATGATAACGAATAATAATATTATTAATGCCTCTACAATCAACACACATACGCGACGTACCATCATTTTTTGGCACTAGTATAATAGGAACAACACAAGGACTAAGAGATTCGCGTATATAACCTTTGTCGAGTAGCTCTTGTACTTGACACATAATCTCCTTCGTCTCCTATGGATTGATACGGTATGGCGCACGGTTAGGTAGCGAAGCACCGGGAATTAAGTCAATTTGATGGTCAATCCCTTGAATAGGTGGTAATCCCCGTGGCACGTCTTGTGGAAAAACATCAGCAAACTCCTGCAAAATGTTAGTGACAGCAGGAGGCAAAGAGGAAGGCACGTCCTCGAATGAAAATAATGCCTCTTTGCACACAAAAGCATAGCAAACAGATTTGCTAAAATCTAGCTCATCAATATCAGATTTGGTGGCAAGTAAACATGCACTTTTCAATTTAATTTCAGAAACAACACTAGATGGTTTATTATTAGACTTCATTTGCTGTTCAAATTCTTTTGCCACAATCTGATTTTCACTCTTATTTTTCTCATGTTTTACTTTATTAGCTCTATTAATATCATCTTTCAAAATGGAATCAGGAGTCATAGGAAGCAAAGTAATTTTTTTATCCTGATGAACAAGAGTATACTGATTGTTTCTATCATGGTGTACAATTTTTTATCAAATTGCCATGGTCTACCAAGTAATAAGGAACATGCTTGCATAGGTACCACATCACAATCAACATAATCAGGATATGTAGAGATACTAAAATGCACACAAACAGTACGTGTTACCTTAACCTTGCCGCTGTTGTTGAACCATTGGATGTAGTAAGGATGTGGATGCGGTCTTATGGTGAGAGATA
Source organism: Triticum dicoccoides (assembly GCF_002162155.2). Classification (NCBI taxonomy): domain Eukaryota; kingdom Viridiplantae; phylum Streptophyta; class Magnoliopsida; order Poales; family Poaceae; genus Triticum; species Triticum dicoccoides. The sequence goes on along the minus strand of NC_041382.1, from coordinate 517,975,369 downwards.
GCTTCTCCACCATCTCCATGCTAGACAAGTTGTTGCAGCTCCCTCCATCTATGATGACGCGAACAGAACGTTCCTTCACAACTCCCTTTGTATGGAACAAATTATGCCTCTAATTTTGCTCAGCTTGTGTAACCTGCATACTCAAAACGTGTTGAGCAACTAAACATTCATACCTGTCAGCATCTTCAGTAGCCATGTATTGCGTCTCATGAGCAGAAACATCTCCACCGTGTTCTTCACTTATAATAAGAGCCAAAGTCTCCTCATCATAGTCACTAGCGGACTCATACCCACCATCCTCAGTAACAATCATCACACGCTTAGATGGGCATTGTCTCGCATAATGACCTCCACCCTTGCAACGACGACAAATAATATCATGTGTTTGCCCCGTTGATGCCATGGATGAAGAAGAGCTCTGTGCAGGCCCAGAAGGATTGCTCTTGGCAAATAGTGGTGGTTGTGCCTGCTTTCTTGTATCATGGTTGGTGGTGGCAGCTGACGGAGGCACCGGTGCAGCAGAACGTGTGGAAGTAGGGGATGCACACGGTGTCCATGATGAAGGTCGACCTGCAGAAAAGTTAGTTCGCGCCAATGCTTGTCGATCTTGCACTTCACTTTTAGCTTTGCAAGCAAGATGGAATAAACGAGTGATATTAGTATATTCCTTATACTCTAGAATGGTCTGAATTTCTTTATTTAATTTGCCCATAAAACGTGCAAGCATAGCTTCATTATCCTCAACAATACCACATCTAATCATACCAGTTTGTAATTCCTGATAATATTCTTCTACAGAATTTTTTCCTTGTCTTAAACGCTGCAATTTTTGAAGCAATTCATGTTGGTAATATGGTGGAACCCAACGAGTATGCATAGCATTTTTCAAAGCAGCCCAAGTAGCTGGAATAGGATATAATCTACAATGTTCAGACCACCAAACTCATGCAAAACTAGTGAAAGCACAAACAGCAGCAGGAACACGTCTCTCCTCAGGATATTGTAAACATGTAAGACATTGTTCAGTTTCTAACTCCCAAGTAAGATATATATCATGAACATATCTACCCTCAAATGGTGGAATATTCAATTTCAGTTTAGGGAGATGGTCATGATCTCGTACCTAAGGGGGAGCCCTACCATTGCCATTTTTTGCATGTGGACGACCTGGTGGTTGTGGTGCTGGTGGTTGCACGTAGTTCTGATTTTGATCAACCTCATCCTCGTAATCTCCTGCATAATCATCCTCCTCCGCATCAGCAGCAGGAGCCACAGAAGTATCAACAATGCTACCTCTTGAGCACTGCGTTGGTTTTCCCTTGAAGAGGAAAGGGTGATGCAGCAAAGTAGCGTAAGTATTTCCCTCAGTTTTTGAGAACCAAGGTATCAATCCAGTAGGAGGCCATGCACGAGTCCCTCGCACCTACACAAACAAATAAATCCTCGCAACCAACGTGATAAGGGGTTGTCAATAGCTACACGGCCACTTACAAGAGTGAGATCTGATAGATATGATAAGATAATATTTTTGGTATTTTTTTATGATAAAGATGCAAAGTAAAATAAAAGGCAATAAAAACAACTAAGTGTTGGAAGATTAATATCATGGAAAATAGACCCGGGGGCCATAGGTTTCACTAGTGGCTTCTCTCAAGAGCATAAGTATTCACAGTGGGTAAACAAATTACTGTTGAGCAATTGACAAAATTGAGCATAGTTATGAGAATTTCTAGGTATGATCATGTATATAGGCATCACGTCTGAGACAAGTAGACCGACTCTTGCCTGCATCTACTACTATTACTCCACTCATCGACTGCTATCCAGCATGCATCTAGAGTATTAAGTTCATGAAAACAGAGTAACGCCTTAAGCAAGATGACATGATGTAGAGGGATAAACTCATGCAATATGATGAAAACCCCATCTTGTTATCCTCGATGGCAACAATACAATACATGCCTTGCTGCCCCTACTGTCACTGGGAAAGGACACCGCAAGATTGAACCCAAAGCTAAGCACTTCTCCCATTGCAAGAAAGATCAATCTAGTAGGCCAAACCAAACTAATAATTCGAAGAGACTTGCAAAGATAACCAATTATACATAAAAGAATTCAGAGAAGATTCAAATATTGTTCATAGATAGACTTGATCATAAACCCACAATTCATCGGTCTCAACAAACACACCCCCAAAAGAAGATTACATCGAATAGATCTCCACAAGAGAGGGGGGAAACATTGTTTTGAGATCCAAAAAAGAGAGAAGAAGCCATCTAGATAATAACTATGGACCCGAAGGTCTGAGGTAAACTACTCACACTTCATCGGAGGGGCTATGGTATTGATGTAGAAGCTCTCCGTGATCGATGCCCCCTCCAGCCGAGCTCCAGAATAGGCCCCAAGATGGGATCTCGTGGATACAGAAAGTTACGGCGGTGGAATTAGGGTTTTGGCTCGGTATCTGGTAGTTTGGGGGTACGTAGGTATATATAGGAGGAAGGAGTACGTCGGTGGAGCAACAGGGGGCCCATGAGGGTGGAGGGCGCGCCCAGGGGGTAGGCGCGCCCCCTACCTCGTGGCCTCTTGGTTGATGTCTTGACGTAGGGTCCAAGTCCTCTGGATCATGTTCATTCCGAAAATCACGTTCCCGAAGGTTTCATTCCGTTTGGACTCCGTTTGATATTCTTTTTCTGTGAAACTCTGAAATAGGCAAAAACAACAATTCTGGGCTGGGCCTCCGGTTAATAGGTTAGTCCCAAAAATAATATAAAAGTGTATAATAAAGCCCAATAATGTCCAAAACAGAATATAATATAACATGGAACAATAAAAAATTATAGATACATTGGAGACGTATCAAGCATCCCCAAGCTTAATTCCTGCTCGTCCTCGAGTAGGTAAATGATAAAAACAGAATTTTTGATGTGGAAAGCTACTTGGCATAATTTCAATGTAATTCTTCTTAATTGTGGTATGAATATTCAAATCCGAAAGATTCAAGATAAAAGTTCAATATTGACATAAAAATAATAATACTTCAAGCATACTAACTAAGCAATTATGTCCTCTCAAAATAACATGGCCAAAGAAAGTTCATCCCTACAAAACAATATAGTTTAGTCATGCTCCATTTTTGTCACACAAGAATGCTCTCATCATGCACAACCCCGATGACAAGCCAAGCAATTGTTTCATACTTTAGTAATCTCAAACTTTTTCAACCTTCACGCAATACATGAGCGTGAGCCATGGATATAGCACTATGGGTGGAATAGAATATAATGATGGGGGTTATGTGGAGAAGACAAAAGGGGAGAAAGTCTCACATCAACGAGGCTAAACAATGAGCTATGGAGATGCCTATCAATTGATGTTAATGCAAGGAGTAGGGATTGCCATGCAACGGATGCACTAGAGCTATAAATATATGAAAGCTCAACAAAAGAAACTAAGTGGGTGTGCATCCAACTTGCTTGCTCACGAAGACCTAGGGCATTTGAGGAAGCCTAAGGGAGTCCTGGATTAGGGGGTCTCCGGACAGCCGGACTATATCCTTTGGCCGGACTGTTGGACTATAAAGATACAAGATTGAAGACTTCGTCCCGTGTCCGGATGGGACTTTCCTTGGCATGGAAGGCAAGCTTGGCAATACGGATATGTAGATCTCCTTCCTTGTAACTGACTCTGTGTAACCCTAGCCCCCTCCGGTGTCTATATAAACCGGAGGGTTTAGTCCGTAGGACAACATACAATCATACCATAGGCTAGCTTCTAGGGTTTAGCCTCTACGATCTCGTGGTAGATCAACTCTTGTAATACTCATATCATCAAGATCAATCAAGCAGGACGTAGGGTATTACATCCATCAAGAGGGCCCGAACCTGGGTAAACATCATGTCCCCTGCCTCCTGTTACCATCCGCCTTAGACGCACAGTTCGGGACCCCCTACCCGAGATCCGCCGGTTTTGACACCGACATTGGTGCTTTCATTGAGAGTTCCACTATGCCGTCACCGTAAGGCTCGATGGCCCCTTTGATCATCGGTAACGATGCGGTCCAGGGTGAGGTTTTCCTCCCCGGACAGATCTTCGTATTCGGCGGCTTCGCACTGCAGGCCAATTCGCTTGGCCATCTGGAGCAGATCGAGAGCTACGCCCCTGGCCATCAGGTCAGGTTCAGAAACTTAAACTACACTGCCGACATCCGCAGAGACTTGATCTTCGATGGATTTGAGCACATGTCAAGTGCGCCACACAATCACGACGAGCATGATGTAACTCTGTCGTCAGACAGTGTTCGGGAGATCGCATCTGCAACTACTCCGGCCCTCAATACGGAGTGAATTGCGCCATCCAGAGGACGAGTGGATAGACCCCACCATGGAGGCCGCACTCTCAGTGGTGATAGAGCCGAATACTGACTTCACCCCTTGCGAGAGTCGTGTCACCGAACAATTGGATTCGTCCCCGACCAAAGGCTCCGAACCGCCTGCGTCCGTGCCTATCGAATCCGATTGGGCACCGGTCATGGAGTTTACTTCCGCGGATATCTTTCAGCACTCGCCTTTCGGTGATGTGCTAAATTCATTAAGGTCTCTCTCCTTGTCAGGGGAACTGTCAGTGTCAAAACCGGCGGATCTCGGGTAGGGGGTCCCGAACTGTGCGTCTAGGCTGATGGTAACAGGAGGCAGGGGACACGATGTTTACCCAGGTTCGGGCCCTCTTGATGTAGGTAATACCCTACGTCCTGCTTGATTGTTCTTGATAATATGAGTAGTACAAGAGTTGATCTACCACGAGATCAGAGAGGCTAAACCCTAGAAGCTAGCCTATGGTATGATTGTTGTTCGTCCTACGGACTAAACCCTCCGGTTTATATAGACACCGGAGGGGGCTAGGGTTACACAGAGTCGGTTACAAGGAAGGAGATCTACATATCCATACTGCCAAGCTTGCCTTCCACACCAAGGAGAGTCCCATCCGGACACGGGACGAAGTCTTCAATCTTGTATCTTCATAGTCCAACAGTCCGGCCAAAGGATATATTCCGGATGTCCAGATATCCCCTAATCCAGGACTCCCTCAGTAGCCCCTGAACCAGGCTTCAATGACGATGAGTCCGGGGCGTAGATTGTTTTCGGCATTGCAAGGCGGGTTCCTCCTCCGAATACTTCATAGAAGATTTTGAACACGAGGATCGTGTCCGGCTCTGCAAGACAAGTTCCACATATAGATTGTTTTCGGCATTGCAAGGCGGGTTCCTCCTCTGAATACTTCATAGAAGATTTTGAACACGAGGATCGTGTCCGGCTCTGCAAAACAAGTTCCACATACCACCGTAGAGAGAATAATATTTCCATAAATCTAATCTACTGATGTACCCTATAGTGTGACATCACACCACAGCCAGGTCTTTATTCGAATCGTTTTTCATAACCAATCTCAGCGTGTTTCGCGAGGCGGTTTCCTTGGCACGTCTTGTCGAAGCAGAGATCGTGTCCCCTTATTATGGGGTTCCCATCAATACGGACGTGGGTAACCCAACCGCACCATCAATTACGGCGCTTGGGGGATAAGCGAGTTTTACCAGGATGGTGGGGCGCATAATTTCATCCGCCCTTATAAAGGGATAAGGGTTCACCTTTTTCTACCCACGCCTTCTTCCTCCTTGCTCATCCATTCTCGCGTACTCGAGCTCCAGCGCCCAAGTCCACATCCTTCTCCTCAACCCTCTCCAAACATGTCTGGAGCGGGAGGCAAGTGGATGGTCTCCTCCGTCACGGAGGGAGACATCAAAAAGCTACGTGGGGCCGGATACATAGCCGCGGATATCGCGCACCGGCTGCCCGCCGCAGGGCAGATCGTCCCTACCCCAGAACCTTATGAAAGGGTGGTTTTCCTCTCCCACTTCGTCCGCGAACTGGGGTTTCCCCTCCATCCATTCGTCTGCAGCCTTATGTCCTATTATGGGCAGGACTTCCATGATCTAGCCCCGAACTTCATCCTCAACATCTCGGCATTCATCGTCGTGTGCGAGGCCTTCCTCCGCGTCCGGCCCCATTTCGGCCTGTGGCTGAAGACCTTCAATGTCAAACCGAAGGTAGTAGGCGGCCAACAAGCGGAATGCGGCGGAGCCATGGTGGGCAAAATGCCCAATGTTACATGGCTCGAGGGCTCCTACATGGAGACCATAAAGGGGTGGCAATCGGGGCGGTTCTACATCACTGAGCTGCGCGACACCAACTGGGTGGCGGCCCCCGAGTTTCGATCCGGAATTCCCACGCGGCTCACTTCCTGGAAGGAGAAGGGCCTGTACCGGGGCTCATCGGTGGAGCTAGACGGACTCCAGAAGTGTATCCGGAACATGACAGGCAAGAAACTCAAGCTTGTCAACATAGTCCAGGTCATGCTCTTCCGCCGGATCCTCCCGTGTCAACAACGGGCTTTCAACTTGTGGGAGTTTGACCCGGCCCAGCACCAGACTCTATGCGATCTCTTCGACACGACGCATAAGGACGTCTGGAAGGTGTTGTTCAAGGGCGCCGAGGTCCCCCCTCCCCTTACCGAGGACCGCGGGCTAAGCGCGAAGCGCCCTGCGAATCCGGTAAGTTCTGTACACCTCGTAGGGTATTTATTTTCCATAGTTTAACCATGCGCGGGGTCTGAGCTCTCATGCCTTTGACAGAACTGGGTGGAGACATCGGAGCAGATTAACTATCTGGCCCCTCTGCCCGAAGACCTGCAGACGCTCTCCTGACGGAGATGCGGGCTCCGACTCCTTATGGGGTGCCGGAGAAGAAGACCAAGAAGAAGGCCACGTGAACCCGAAAGAGTTCCCGGCGCCAGGTGGTATCGGACTCATCGTCCGATAAATCCGAGACGCCCTCCTCCCATGAAAACGAGGAGGAGGAAGATGATGGTTCTCCCCCTCCAGCCGGGGAGACAGGAAAAGGAAGGTCGCCCCAACCGGGGAGGCCGGAGGGTCCAAGAAGGGAAGGAGTCTCCTTCCGGACTGTTCCACCACCGCCGCCGACAGCGAAAACGAGTGGTTACTCAGGGCCAAGCCCCTGGCGAAGTCGTAAGTATTCGGATACCAGAGTAACTCATGGCATACTTTTATTGCACTGCTTCTCCTAACGTCGAATATGATCATGCAGTCCGCCCCGAGCCAGCATCGACAGATCCTCATCGGACGGTTCCTTGGACTCGTCGGATATGAATAGCGAGCCACTTCCAACCGCCTCCTCTCCTCGCCCTACGGAAAATGTTGAGGTATTGTCTCAAGGGGCACCGAACCGAGGGGAGGTAGACCTGGAGGCACCTCAAGGCGACCTTCCGGACTCCAGGTGCAAAGGGAGCAAGACTCCCAAGGGATCCAAGTTCGGCCTTCAGCCGAACACCGCGCCGGAACCTCCAATGGTTCCGGACTCCGGCACGCGGCCCCCTTCCAAGAGGGGCAAGCCGCCCGTGCCGGTGACCTCTGTCCATCCAGAGGCACCGGACAACCTGCTGGGAGCGCTTCGCGGCGCTTCCATCGACGAAGAGCACCGCACTATTATGAGTGCGGTGATCAAGAAGGTTCAGTCCGCAAAGAGCGGACTGACTGAAGCCTGTGCCAGCCTTCTAACAGGCTTTGATGTAAGTATTTAAAATATAGGATAATATTGCCGCATAGACAGTAGCCCCTGATGCTCTATTTGGTGTTCACAAAGAAAAGCCGAATAGAGGATCAAATAATATCTGCAGGAGTCTAATACAAGTATGTCCATATGTGTATGCAGGCTTCGCTGCTGACCTCTACCGCACTGACTGCGGAGGTCGCCACACTGAAGCAGAACCTCGAGCGGTCTGAGAAAAAGCTCGGCCTTGCCAAGAGGCATCTCGAGGAGAACAAAGGTAAGTAATACCTTGTCTATATATATATATATATATATAAAAAAAGATGTGGTTGCAAAATGATAGGATCATCATGGATGTGCCAGGGGCCACGACCGAAGTGGCGACCCTGAAGCAAGTGTTATCCGAGGCCAAAAGCAAAGCATCCGAGGAGCGCACCGAGCGGGAGAAACAAGAGGCACGGGTGGGCGAGGTGCAGCGAGAGCTCCAGGCTCTCGTGAAAAAGCACGAGACTTTGGAGCTTGACTCAAAGACGCGAAGTCCGAGCTTGCCGCGGCCCTTGAGAGCACAAAGCGTGCCAAGGCCGAAGCCCAAAAGTCCCTCCAGGAAATTGAGGCGATGAGGAAGATAGCGGCGGGTAAGGCATTCATTATGCAAAGAAAGCATGTGAAAGTAAATTACTTGTTACTTACCCGAGTCCGGAGCTCTCCAGGAGCATTCGCAGATTTGTCCCGCAGCGTGTCGGATGCCGCAAAGTACTACCAGGCCGAGGAGGGAAGCTCAACGGAGAAGATGTTCTGGTCTCAGTATACTGGGACTGAACACCCGATGCCTGTGAGCGACCAGTTGAAGCAACTGGTCGAGCTGCACAAGGCGGCCGAACAGGCCATGAGGGGCCTTATAGTCCGGATGTGGCCTAGCGACTCCCTTCCCAACAGCTACTTTGGCCTGGTGAGGCGGCTTGTGGATGCCTGCCCATGGTTGGAAGTCATAAAGCGGTCCGTCTGCATCGAAGGTGCACGCCGGGCTTTTGCCCGTGCAAAGGTGCACTGGGCCAACATGGACGCCGAGAAGTTGGTGAAGGAGGGGCCGCCGCAGGGCAAGGAGCATCGCCACCCTGAAATGTATTATGAGGGTGTCCTGAAGGGTGCCCGTCTTGTGGCGGGCGAGTGTGCGAAGGATGTAATTTTTGAATGAACTTGCTTATGTGATCCTGCTATTATGAAAACTTGTTCATGTGCGCTATGCAATGCTTGTTTTAATTTAAAATATTACCTTCTATGCGGCTGTTTATCAAATCTGAGAGATGGCCAGTCATCGGCTTCTTCCCCCATGCCACGAGTGCTGGGGTGTTCGGGATAAATCTGAGCACTCTTTTTCCCATTGTTGGGTCCTTCGAGGGAGGTGCTCAGCACAACGAACAAGGCAATCAGACTATAATGCTTTATCACCCTCACTTAGCCATAGAAGTCTACAATTTTAAGTTTTGGCAAAGCCCCTAGTATTCGAAAGGCCAAATTCAGGGCGCTATACACGCCTAAGCCGGACAAAGCCGACTCCTCGCTCTAAGCGGCATAAGTCTTTAGGGACTCGAGACCTCTCGAATAGCGACCAGCTCTCGCCTTATCATGACAGTCAGTTTTAGCTTTCTCTACTGAGGTGCTTGCCTAGATGAACCGGGGCACAATTGCAGTAGTTCTCCCAGTGCTACCTTAGCCGATATAGCAGAACGTAAGGTACCAAAACATGTGAGCCGGGCAAACCCAACTATTGACCCAAGACATGATTCGGAGCTGATGCATATAATGCTATAAGTTCGGGGTGTCGCACTGTTGAAAGTGTTCGGACTTCTCACGCCGTATTATGGGGTACGCTTAAACCCCTGGCGTATTGGCCGTACCAGAGTGTACGGGTGCCGAATGTCATGAATGAACATATATATAAAAAAGAATAAAGAATGTGGTAATAGTCTGGTGCTATGCATTGTTTATTCAAAAAGGTGCATCGAAGCAGAATGATACAAGTAGTGTGATAAGCTGAAAGTAGGACTATTTGACATGTCCCCTCCAAGGGTAAGCTGAGGAATGGTATTTAAAGCAGGTATTTCACTCGTTATCAGAGACCACCTGGGAATTCCATGGTGCGACGTAGCTTTCTGCCTCCTTGGTTGTTGTATCGTGTGTCCGACAATCATACTGCCGGATGGGGTTTCCAGAGAGTAAAGTCCTGAAAGAGAGAAAAAATAACAAAGCGGGAAGCCCCTAGTGCGGTTGAGCCACATTTTGGATGTCCCGTAGTCATGCCCCCACCTATGCCCAAGGTATTTTCAATGCGTAATTATGTACGTGTGGCACAGATTTCGCCGTTTGGCTGGGACTGGGGTGGGGGCCGCATTGCTATGCGAGCTCAGAACGTGCCAGGCGGTCTTGTTGCAGATAACTCCGGGCGCGCTTGACGGTGTCCGGGTGTTTAATCACCGAACTGATGGATTGCCTGAAGAGGCTGCTTTGTGCTTCTCCTGCGAGGGCTGCAGTGTGCTCCTCCATGCGGAGAGAGCGCTCTGTGTTTCCATTGACTGTGATGACCCCCCGAGGTCCTGGCATCTTGAGCTTGAGGTATCCATAATGCGGTATTGCATTGAATCTCGCAAATGTGGTTCGCCCGAGCAGTGTGTGATAGCCACTGCGGAACGGGACTATATCAAAGATTAACTCCTCGCTTCGGAAGTTATCCGAGGATCCGAAGACCACTTCCAGTGTGACTGAGCCTGTGCAATGGGCCTCTACACCTGGTATGACGCCTTTGAAGGTCGTTTTTGTGGGTTTGATCCTTGAGGGGTCTATACCCATTTTGCGCACTGTGTCCTGATAAAGCAGGTTCAGGCTGCTGCCGCCGTCCATAAGGACTCGAGTGAGGTGAAATCCGACGATGATTGGGTCTAGGACCAGTGCGGCGAATCCGCCATGACAGATACTAGTGGGGTGGTCTCTGCGATCGAAGGTGATTGGACAGGAGGACCATGGGTTGAACTTTGGGGCGACTGGCTCCAACGCATATACGTCCCTTAGCGCACGCTTGCGCTCCCTCTTGGGGATGTGGGTTGCGTATATCATGTTCACCGTCCGCACTTGTGGGGGGAACCTCTTCTGTCCTCTGGTGTTCGGCGGCCGGGGCTCCTCCTCGTCATCGCTATGTAACCCCTTATCTTTGTTTTCGGCATTTAACTTGTCGGCCTGCTTGAACACCCAACATTCCCTGTTGGTGTGGTTGGCTGGCTTGTTGGGGGTGTCGTGTATTTGACACGAGCGCTCGAGTATACGGTCCAAACTGGAAGGGCCCGTAGTGCTTCTTTTGAATGCCTTTTTCTGCTGACCGGGTTTAGAGCCTCTGAATCTGGCATTGACTATCGTATCCTCGGTATTGTCGCCGTTGATGCGGCGCTTTTGTTTGTTGCAACATGAGCTGCCACTGCTATCCTTGGTATCTGAAGTACCATAGTTCTTTGATATGTTATTGCTTCGAGCCAGCCAGCTGTCCTCTCCCGCGCAAAAGTGGGTCATGAGTGTCGTGAGGGCTGCCATAGATTTCAGCTTTTCCTGGCCAAGGTGCCGGGCGAGCCACTCGTCGCGGATGTTGTGCTTAAAAGCTGCTAGGGCCTCTGCATCCGGATAGTCGACGATTTGATTTTTCTTTGTCAGGAACCGTGTCCAGAATTGCCTGGCCGATTCCTCTGGCTGGTGAATTATGTGGCTCAAGTCATCGGCATCTGGTGGTCGCACATAAGTGCCCTGGAAGTTGTCGAGGAATGCGGCTTCTAGATCTTCCCAACAGCCAATGGATTTTGCTGGCAGGCTGTTGAGCCAATGCCTAGCTGGTCCTTTGAGTTTGAGTGGGAGGTATTTGATGGCGTGTAGATCATCACTGCGGGCCATGTGGATGTGCAGGAGGAAATCCTCAATCCATACCGCAGGATCTGTTGTACCGTCGTATGATTCGATATTTACGGGTTTGAAACCCTCTGGGATTTGGTGATCCATTACTTCGTCTGTGAAGCATAGGGGGTGTGAGGCGCCTCTGTACTGGGCTATATCGCGACGCAGCTCAAATGAGTCTTGTCCACTATGTTCGGCCCAGCCGGATTTACTTTTACTGTATCCGGCGTGACGGTTATCGTCTCGCGTAGTGGCGCGCCCTCGTGATCCGTAGATCGATCTTGCGTTTTTTGCTTTGTCTTCCAATACGTCTCGCGGGTCTAGCATATTTCCCCATGCCTTGACATTTTTATTTGAGTGGCGTCAGGGTGCGGGCTGAGCTTTTGGCTGAAATGCCTCTCTGTCGCGGCCACGAGGGGGCCAATCAGCCGCGTCATACGCTGGATATGTAGGTTTTTATGCTTCCTCCTCCAGTCGGGGTAGCAACCTGCACTTTGGGTAACTCTTAGAGGGGCGTTCGAGTTCATATTCCTCGGCCGCAAGGACTTCAGTCCATCTGTTAGCTAGCAAATCTTGATCAGCTTGAAGCTGCTGTTGCTTTTTCTTAAGGATATTTGCCTTGGCTATAAGCCAGCGCTTGAAGCGCTCCTGCTCGACGGGATCCTCAGGCACGACAAATTCGTCGTCGTCGAGGCTTGCCTCGTCTTCGGAGGGAGGCATATAATTATCATCCTCCGCCTCTCCATCTGCCGCTCTCTCGGGAGGGCTGGCTTCTCCATCCTCCTGCTCTAAATCTTGCTGGAGGGGATTGTCGTCATCTTCGGCACTGTCCAGAGTGCTATTATCTCCTGTGCCGGTATCACCGCTTTTTCTTTGGCGAGACTTAGAGCGGCGCCGCTGATGTCGACGCTTGGGTTGCTTCTTGGAGGGGTCATCCTCCGCTGTCCCGTCACCATTGCCTTCTTTGGGTGTGTCCACCATATATATATCATATGATGAGGTGGCTGTCCAATGCCCTGTGGGTAGTGGTTCTTGTTCGTCTCCTGCATCGTCATCCATACCGTTGATGTCTTCGGAGTCGAAGTCGAGCATGTCGGTCAAATTGTCGACAGTGGCTACTAAGTGGGTGGTGGGTGGGCGGCGAATTTCTTCGTCATCCGCATCCCAATCCTGCCGGACATAGTTCGGCCAGGACTCTCCTGACAAGGAGAGACCTTAATGAGTTCAGTATGTCGCCGAAGGGCGAGTGCTGAAAGATATCCGCAGAGGTGAACTCCATGATCAGCGCCCAGTCGGATTTGAAAGGCACGGGCGCAGGCGGTTCGGAGTCCGTGGCCGGGGAAGAATCCGGTAGTTTGGCGTCACGGCTCTCGTGAAGGGTAAGGTCGATACTCGGCTCGATCGCCACTGAGAGTGCGGCCTCCGTGGCGAGGTCTATCCACCCATCCATGGATGGCGCAATTGGCTCCGATTTGAGGGTCGGAGCGGTCGCCGGTGTGATCACCCGAACACTGTCCGATGGTAGAGCTAAATCATGCTCATCGTGACCGTGTGGCGCACTCGGCAAGGGCTCGAATCTGTCGAAGATCAAGTCTCCGCGGATGTCGGCTGTGTAGTTTAAGCTTCCAAACTTGACCTGGTGGCCAGGGGCGTAACTCTCGATCTGCTCTAGACGGCCAAGCAAGTTGGCCCACAGTGCGAAGCCGCCAAATACAAAGATTTGTCCGGGGAGAAAAGTCTCACCCTAGACTGCATCGCTATCGATGATCGAAGGAGCCATCAAGCCTAACGATGACGACACAGAGGAACTCTCAATGAAAGCACCAATGTCGGTGTCAAAACCGGCGATCTCGGGTAGGGGGTCCCGAATTGTGCGTCTAGGCGGATGGTAACAGGAGGCAGGGGACATGATGTTTACCCAGGTTCGGGCCCTCTTGATGGAGGTAATACCCTACGTCCTGCTTGATTGTTCTTGATAATATGAGTAGTACAAGAGTTGATCTACCACGAGATCAGAGAGGCTAAACCCTAGAAGCTAGCCTATGGTATGATTGTTGTTCGTCCTACGGACTAAACCCTCCGGTTTATATAGACACCGGAAGGGGCTAGGGTTACACAGAGTCGGTTACAAGGAAGGAGATCTACATATCCTTACTGCCAAGCTTGCCTTCCACGCCAAGGAGAGTCCCATCCAGACACGGGACGAAGTCTTCAATCTTGTATCTTCATAGTCCAACAGTCCAGCCAAAGGATATATTCCGGCTGTCCGGATACCCCCTAATCTAGGACTCCCTCAGGAACCTTGGCCGAACTATGTCCGGCTAGAATGGGATGCGGACGACGAAGAAATTCGCTCCCCACCCACCACCCACTTAGTAGCCACTGTCGACGATTTAACAGACATGCTCGACTTCGACTCCGAAGACATCGACGGTATGGACGACGATGCAGGAGACAAACAGGAACCACCGCCCACAGGGCGCTGGATAGCCACCTCATCATATGATATATACATGGTGGACACCCCCAAAGAAGGCAATGGCGACGAGACAGCGGAGGATGACCCCTCCAAGAAGCAACCCAAGCGCCGACGTCAGCGGCGCCGCTCTAAGTCCCGCCATAGCAAAATTAGTGATACCAGCGCAAGAGAAAATAACACTCCAGTCCACTCCAGAGGAAACAACGACCACATTGCCCCGGCGGCATGATACGTCTCCAACGTATCTATAATTTTTGACTGCTCCATGCTATATTATCTACTGTTTTGGACATTATTGGGCTTTATTATCCACTTTTATATTATTTTTGGGACTAACCTATTAACCGGAGGCCCAGCCCAGAATTACTGTTTTTTTTGCCTATTTTAGGGTTTCGAAGAAAAGGAATATCAAACAGAGTCCAAACGGAATGAAACCTTCGGGAACGTGATTTTCTCACCGAACATGATCCAGGAGACTTGGACCCTACGTCAAGAAACAAAGGAGGAGGCCACGAGGTAGGGGGCGCGCCTACCCCCCTGGACGCGCCCTGCACCCTCGTGGCCCCCTGTTGCTCCACCGACGTGCACCTTCCTCCTATATATACCTACATACCCCAAACAATCAGAGATGGAGCCAAAACCCTAATTCCACCGCCATAACTTTCTGTATCCACGAGATCCCATCTTGGGGCCTGTTCCGGAGCTCCGCCGGAGGGGGTATCCATCACGGAGGGCTTCTACATCATCACCATAGCCCCTCCGATGAAGTGTGAGTAGTTTACCTCAGACCTTCGGGTCCATAGTTATTAGCTAGATGGCTTCTTCTCTCTTTTTGGATCTCAATACAATGTTCTCCCCCTCTCTTGTGGAGATCTATTCAATGTAATCTTCTTTTTGCAGTGTGTTTGTTGAGACCGATGAATTGTGGGTTTATGATCAAGTCTATCTATGAACAATATTTGAATCTTCTCTGAATTCTTTTATGCATGATTGATTATCTTTGCAAGTCTCTTTGAAATACCAGTTTGGTTTGGCCTACTAGATTGATCTTTCTTGCAATGGGAGAAGTGCTTTGCTTTGGGTTCAATCTTGCGGTGTCCTTTCCCAGTGACAGTAGGGCAGCAAGGCACGTATTGTATTGTTTCCATCGAGGATAACAAGATGGGGTTTTCATCATATTGCATGAGTTTATCCCTCTACATCATGTCATCTTGCTTAAGGCGTTACTCTGTTTTCATGAACTTAATACTCTAGATGCATGCTGGATAGCGGTCGATGAGTGGAGTAATAGTAGTAGATGCAGGCAGGAGTCGGCTACTTGTCTCGGACGTGATGCCTATATACATGATCATACCTAGATATTCTCATAACTATGCTCAATTCTGTCAATTGCTCAACAGTAATTTGTTCACCCACCGTAAAATACCTATGCTCTTGAGAGAAGCCACTAGTGAATCCTATGGCCCCCGGGTCTATCTTCATCATATTAATCTTCCAATACTTAGTTATTTCCTTTGCTTTTTACTTTGCTTTTATTTTACTTTGCATCTTTATCACAAAAATACCAAAAATATTATCTTATCATATCTATCAGATCTCACTCTCGTAAGTGGCCGTGTAGGGATTGACAACCCCTTATCGCATTGGTTGCGAGGATTTATTTTTTTTGTGCAGGTGCGAGGGACTCGCGCGTAGCCTCCTACTGGACTGATACCTTGGTTCTTAGAACTGAGGGAAATACTTACGCTACTTTGCTGCATCATCCCTTTGATGTCTACTACACAACCTTCTTCTTGTAGACGTTGTTGGGCCTCCAAGAGAGGTTTGTAGGACAGTATCAAATTTCCCTCAAGTGGATGACCTAAGGTTTATCAATCCGTAGGGGTGTAGGGTGAAGATGGTCTCTCTCAAGTAACCCTGTAACCAAATAACAAACAGCCTCTTGTGTCCCCAACACACCCAATACAATGGTAAATTGTATAGGTGCACTAGTCCGGCGAAGAGAAGGTGATACAAGTGGTATATGGATGGTAGATAAAGGTTTTTGTAATCTGAAAATATAGAAACAGCAAGGTAACTAATGATAAAAGTGAGCACAAACGGTATTGCAATGCATTGAAACAAGGCCTAGGGTTCATACTTTCGCTAGTGCAAGTTCCCTCAACAATAATAACATAATTGGATCACATAACTATCCCTCAACATGCAACAAAGAGTCACTCCAAAGTCACTAATAGCGGAGAACAAACGGAGAGATTATGGTAGGGTACGAAACCACCTCAAAGTTATTCTTTCCAATCAATCTCTTGGGCTATTCCTATAAGTGTCACAAACAACCCTAGAGTTCGTACTAGAATAACACCTTAAGACACAAATCAACCAAAACCCTAATGTCACCTAGATACTCCAATGTCACCTCAAGTATCCATGGGTATGATTATACGATATGCATCACACAATCTCAGATTCATCTATTCAACCAACACATAGAACCTCAAAGAGTGCCCCAAAGTTTCTACCAGAGAATCACGACAAAAACGTGTGCCAACCCCTATGCATAGGTTCATGGGCGGAACCCACGAGTTGATCACCAAAACATACATCAAGTAAATCACGTGATATCCCATTGTCACCACAGATACGCACGACAAGACATACATCAAGTGTTCTCAAATCTTTAAAGACTCAATCCGATAAGATAACTTCAAAGGGAAAACTCAATCCATTACAAGAGAGTAGAGGGGGAGAAACATGGTAAGATCCAACTATAATAACAAAGCTTGCAATACATCAAGATTGTACCACCTCAAGAACACGAGAGAGAGAGAGAGAGAGATCAAACACATAGCTACTGGTACATACCCTCAGCCCCGAGGGAGAACTACTCCCTCTTTTTCATGGAGAGCACCGGGATGATGAAGATGGCCACCGGAGAGGGATTGCCCCCTCCGGCAGGGTGCCGGAATGGGTCTAGATTGGTTTTTGGTGGCTACAGAGGCTTCTGGCGGCGGAACTCCCGATCTATTGTGCTCCTCGATCGTTTTAGGGTATATGGAGATATATAGGCGGAAGAAGTATGTCAGGGGAGCCACGAGGGGCCCACGAGGGTGGAGGGCGTGCCCGGGGGGGGGGGGGTGGGCGCGCCCCCTGCCTCGTGGCTTCCTTGTTGCTTTCCTTACATGGACTCCAAGTCTCCCGGGTTGCTTTCCTTCCAAAAATAAGTTCCGTGCAGTTTCAGGTCAATTGGACTCCGTTTGATTTTCCTTTTCTGCGATACTCTAGAACAAGGAAAAAACAGAAACTGGCACTGGGCTCTAGGTTAATAGGTTAGTCCCAAAAATCATATAAAATAGCATATAAATGCATATAAACATCCAAGGTTGATAATATAATAGCATGGAACAATAAAAAATCATATATACGTTGGAGACGTATCAACACCCCCAAGCTTAATTCCTGCTCGTCCTCGAGTAGGTAAATGATAAAACAGAATTTTTGATGTGGAATGCTACCTAACATATTTCTCATGTATTTCTCTTTATTGTGGCAAGAATATTCAGATCCATAAGATTCAAGACAAAATTTTAATATTGACATAAAAATAATAACACTTCAAGCATACTAACCAAGCAATCATGTCTTCTCAAAATATCATGGCCAAAGAAAGCTATCCCTACAAAATCATATAGTCTGGCTATGCTCCATCTTCACCACACAACATATTTAAATCATGCACAACCCCGATGACAAGCCAACTAATTGTTTCATACTTTTGATGTTCTCAAACTTTTTCAATCTTCACGCAATACATGAGCGTGAGCCATGGACATAGCACTATGGGTGGAATAGAATGGTGGTTGTGGAGAAAAAAAGGAGAAGATAGTCTCACATCAACTAGGCGTATCAATGGGCTATGGAGATGCCCATCAATAGATATCAATGTGAGTGAGTAGGGATTGCCATGCAACGGATGCACTAGAGCTATAAATGTATGAAAGCTCAACAAAAGAAACTAGTGGGTGTGCATCCAACTCGCTTGCTCACGAAGACCTAGGGCATTTTGAGGAAGCCCATAATTGGAATATACAAGCCAAGTTCTATAACGAAATATTCCCACTAGTATATGAAAGTGACAACATAGGAGACTCTCTATCATGAAGATCATGGTGCTACTTTGAAGCACAAGTGTGGTAAAAGGATAGTAGCATTGCCCCTTCTCTCTTTTTCTCTCATTTTTTTTTATTTTTTGGGCCTTTTCTCTTTTTTATGGCCTCTTTTTTTATCTCTTTTTTTCGTCCGGAGTCTCATCCCGACTTATGGGGGAACCATAGTCTCAATCATCCTTTCCTCATTGGGACAATGCTCTAATAATGATAATCATCACACTTTTATTTACTTACAACTCGATACTTAGAACAAAATATGACTCTATATGAATGCCTCCGGCGGTGTACCGGGATGTGCAATGACTCAAGAGTGACATGTATGAAAGAATTATGAATGGTGGCTTTGCCACAAATACAATGTCAACTACATGATCATGCATAGCAATATGACAATGATGGAGCGTGTCATAATAAGCGGAACGGTGGAAAGTTGCATGCCAATATATCTCGGAATGGCTATGGAAATGCCATGATAGGTAGGTATGGTAGATGTTTTGAGGAAGGTATATGGTGGGTGTATGATACCGGCGAAAGGTGCGCGGTATTAGAGAGACTAGCAATGGTGGAAGGGTGAGAGTGCGTATAATCCATGGACTCAACATTAGTCATAAAGAACTCACATACTTATTGCAAAAATCTATTAGTTATCGAAGCAAAGTACTACACGCATGCTCCTAGGGGGATAGATTGGTAGGAAAAAACCATCGCTCGTCCCCGACCGCCACTCATAAGGAAGACAATCAATAAATAAATCATGCTCCGACTTCGTCACATAACGGTTCACCATACGTGCATGCTACGGGAATCACAAACTTTAACACAAGTATTTCTCAAATTCACAACTACTCAACTAGCATGACTCTAATATCACCATCTCCATATCTGAAAACAATTATCAAGTATCGAACTTCTCTTAGTATTCAATTCACTTCATATGAAAGTTTTTATTATATCCCTCTTGGATGCCCATCATATTAGGACTAAATTCATAACCAAAGCAAATTACCATGCTGTTTAGAGATTCTCAAAATGATATAAGTGAAGCATGAGAGTTCATCTATTTCTTCAAAATAAAACGACCATCGTGCTCTAAAAAGATATAAGTGAAGCACTAGAGCAAATGACAAACTACTCCGAAATATATAAGTGAAGATCAATGAGTAGTCGAACAATTATGCAACTATGTGAAGAATATCTAACATTTAGTAATTTCAGATCTAGTTATTTTCTTCAAACAGCAAGAAAAATAAAATAAAATGACGCTCCAGGCAAAACACATATCATGTGGTGAATAAAAATATAGCTACAAGTAAAGTTACCGATGAACGAAGACAAAAGAGGGGATGCCTTCCGGGGCATACCCAAGCTTAGGCTCTTGGTTATCCTTGAATATTACCTTGGGGTGCCTTGGGAATCCCAAAGCTTAGGCTGTTGCCACTCCTTATTCCGTAGTCCATCGAATCTTTACCCAAAACTTGAAAACTTCACAACACAAAACTTAACAGAAAACTCGTAAGCTCCGTTAGTGAAAGAAAAGAAAACACCACTTCAAGGTACTGTAATGAACTCATTCTTTACTTATATTGGTGTTAAACCTACTGTATTCCAACTTCTCTATGGTTTATAAACTCTTTTACTAGCCATAGATTCATCAAAATAAGTAAACAACACATAAAAACAGAATCTGTCAAAAACAGAACAGTCTGTAGTAATCTGTAACTAACGCAAACTTCTGAAACCTCAAAAATTCTAAAATAAACTTCTGGACGTGAGGAATTTATCTATTAATCATATGCAAAAATAATTAACTAAATATCACTCTCCAATAAAAAATGGCAGCAATTCTCGTGAGCGCTAAAGTTTCTGTTTTTTTACAGCAAGATCAACAAGACTTTCCCCAAGTCTTCCCAACGGTTCTACTTGGCACAAACACTAATTAAAACACAAAAACTCAATCATAACAGAGGCTAGATAAATTATTTATTACTAAACAGGAGAAAAAAGCAAGGTACAAAAATAAAGTTGGGTTGCCTCCCAACAAGCGCTATCATTTAACGCCCCTAGCTAGGCATGATGATTTCAATGATGCTCACATAGAAGATAAGAATTGAAACATAAAGAGAGCATCATGAAGAATATGACTATCACATTTAAGTCTAACCCACTTCCTATGTGTAGGGATTTTGTGAGCAAACAACTTGTGGAAACAAGAATCAACTTGCATAGGAAGATAAAACACGCATAGCTTCAAAACTTTAAGCACATAGAGAGGGAACTTGATATTACTGCAATTTCTACAAGCATATATTCCTCCCTCATAATAATTTTCTGTAGCATCATGAATGAATTCAACAATATAACCAGCAACTAAAGCATTCTTTTCATGATCTACAAGCATATAAATTTTATTACTCTCCACAGAAGCAAAATTCTTCTCATTCGGAATAGTGGGAATATCAAAAGAAACTTGAACACTATAAATTGTTTCCACATTAAAAGACTAATGTTCAGAAAAGGGGTAATCATAATCATGACAAGTTTAATAAATATAATCACTACTTTTTATAGCATAAGTATCATCACAATAATCATCATAAGTAGGAGACATGCTATCATCATTATAAATTTGCATATCAAAACTTGGGAGACTAAAAATATCATCTTCATTAAACATAGCATCCCCAAGCTTGGGACAACCATTAATTGCAGCAAATATATTCTCAAAAACATCATCTTCATCAAACATAGCATCCCCAAGCTTGGGCCTTTTCATATCATAAGCATACTCACTCTCATCATTAATAGTATGGATAGCACCAATAGTATAGCAATTATCATATTCTTCCAAGCAAGTGCCAAAAAGATTTTCAAGATCATAAGAAGTATCATTATCTTCCACAATTATATTTTCATGAGGCACAATAGTAATAGGAGCATCATTATTTGGGGGAGATATCTGTTTACCTCTCTTCCTTTTTCTTTTCTTCTTCTTCACCACATAATGTGTGGGTTCAATCCTCTTTTTGAGTTCCTTATTAATGAGATTGGTTGAATAGGAGGCTCCTCCTCATTACCTGATTCATCATAAGAAATAATAGGAGGGTATTGGGAAGTCTCTTCCCTTTCATTAGTATTCTCTTCATCTTCTATTTCTTTTCTTTTCTTTATGTAGTTGGCAATATAAGGATTTTCAACACAATTCGCCGCACAATACATATAAATTTCCTCTAGATCAAAGCCAAGAAGTTTATCACGGGCAAATACTGGAAGATAGTTAGTTATACGTTTCATTTCTTCATAACCCATAAGCAAACTAAGTTCATTAATATGTGCAAGAGAAATCAAGTCATCACATTTTTTGGAAACGATTAGATCATTAAACAATTTGCATCGAATGGTTAAATGACCATGTTCATTGCAAAGTTCACAAGTACGGCCAAGAAAATTTAAATTTTCAGCACATTCATATAGCCTTTCTTGCGACAATTTAGTTTCTAAGTACTTATGCCTCTTGCAAAATCTATCTTCCCTAACTGGTGTGTACTTGCAAACCCAATGCACTCCACAAACATTGACATGTTTATAGGAGACATTTTCATCATAACTAGTGCAATCATCATTAGTACAATGGATATTCAAGGAGTTCATACTAACAACATTGCAATCATGCTCATCATTCAGATATTTAGTGCCAAACATTTTAATGCATTCTTCTTCTAACACTTTGGCACAATTTTCCTTTCCATCATACTCACGAAAGATATTAAAAAGATGAAGCGTATGAGGCAAACTTAATTCCATTTTTTGTAATTTTATTTTATAAACTAAACTATTGATAAAACAAGAAACTAAAAGACTCGATTGCAAGATCTAAAGATATACCTTCAAGCGCTAACCTCCCCGACAACAGCGCCAGAAAAGAGCTTGATGTCTACTACACAACCTTCTTCTTGTAGACATTGTTGGGCCTCCAAGTGTAGAGGTTTGTAGGACAATAGAAAATTTCCCTCAAGTGGATGACCTAAGGTTTGTCAATCCGTAGGAGGCGTAGGATGAAGATGGTCTCTCTCAAGCAACCCTGCAACCAAATAATAAAGAGTCTCTTGTGTCCCCAACACACCCAATACAATGGTAAATTGTATAAGTGCACTAGTTCGGCGAAGAGAAGTGGTGTCTACTACACAACCTTCTTTTTGTAGACGTTTGTTGGGCCTCCAAGTGCAGAGGTTTGTAGGACAGTAGCAAATTTCCCTCAAGTGGATGACCTAAGGTTTATCAATCCGTAGGAGGTGTAGGATGAAGATGGTCTCTCTCAAGCAACCCTGCAACCAAATAACAAAGAGTCTCTTATGTCCCCAACACACCCAATACAATGGTAAATTGTATAGGTGCACTAGTTCGGCGAAGAGATTGTGATACAAGTGGTATATGAATGGTAGATAAAGGTTTTTGTAATCTGAAAATATAAAAACAGCAAGGTAACTAATGATAAAAGTGAGCGTAAACGGTATTGCAATGTGTTGAAACAAGGACTAGGGTTCATACTTTCACTAGTGCAAGTTCTCTCAACAATAATAACATAATTGGATCACATAACTATCCCTCAACATGCAACAAAGAGTCACTCCAAAGTCACTAATAGCGGAGAACAAACGAAGAGATTATGGTAGGGTACGAAACCACCTCAAAGTTATTCTTTCCAATCAATCCGTTGGGCTATTCCTATAAGTGTCACAAACAGCCCTAGAGTTTGTACTAGAATAACACCTTAGGACACAAATCAACCAAAACCCTAATGTCACCTAGATACTCCAATGTCACCTCAAGTATCCGTGGGTATGATTATACGATATGCATCACACAATCTCAAATTCATCTATTCAACCAACACATAGAACCTCAAAGAGTGCCCCAAAGTTTCTACCGGAGAATCACGACGAAAACGTGTGCCAACCCCTATGCATAGGTTCATGGGCGGAACCCGCAAGTTGATCACCAAAACATACATCAAGTGAATCACGTGGTATCCCATTGTCACCACAGATACGCACGGCAAGACATACATCAAGTGTTCTCAAATCTTTAAAGACTCAATCCGATAAGATAATTTCAAAGGGGAAACTCAATCCATTACAAGAGAGTAGAGGGGGGAGAAAACATCATAGGATCCAAATATAATAGCAAAGCTCATGATACATCAAGATCATATCACCTCAAGAACACGAGAGAGAGAGAGAGAGAGAGATCAAACACATAGCTACTGGTACATACCCTCAGCCCCGACGGAGAACTACTCCCTCCTCGTCATGGAGAGCACCGGGATGACGAAGATGCCCACCGGAGAGGGATTCCCCCTCTGGCAGGGTGCCGGAATGGGTCTAGATTGGTTTTCGATGGTTACGGAGGCTTCTGCCGGCGGAACTCCCGATCTATTGTGCTCTCGGATGTTTTTAGGGTATATGGAGATATATAGGCGGAAGAAGTACGTCAGGGGGCCCACGAGGGGCCCATGAGGGTGGAGGGCGCGCCCAGGGGGTGGGCGCGCCCCTTGCCTCATCGCCTCCTCGTAGATCCCCTGACGTGCACTCCAAGTCTTCCGGTCAAAAAATAAGTTCCGTGAAGTTTCAGGTCAATTGGACTCCTTTTGGTTTTCCTTTTCTGCAATATTCTAAAACAAGGTAAAAACAGAAACTGGCACTAGGCTCTGGGTTAATAGGTTAGTCCCAAAAATGATATAAAAGTGTATAATAAAGCCCATAAACATCCAAAACAGTAGATAATATAGCATGGAGCAATCAAAAATTATAGATACGTTGGAGATGTATCAGCATCCCCAAGCTTAATTCCCGCTCGTCCTCGAGTAGGTAAATGATAAAAACAGAATTTTTGATGCGGAGTGCTACTTGGCATAATTTCAATGTAATTCTTCTTAACTGTGGCATGAATATTCAGATCCGAAAGATTCAAGATAAAAGTTCATATTGACATAAAAATAATAATACTTCAAGCATACTAAGTAAGCAATCATGTCTTCTCAAAATAACATGGCCAAAGAAAGTTCATCCCTACAAAATCATATAGTTTAGTCATGCTCCATTTTCGGCACACAAGAATGCTCTCATCATGCACAACCCCGATGACAAGCCAAGCAATTGTTTCATACTTTAGTAATCTCAAACCTATAAACTTTCACGCAATATATGAGCGCGAGCCATGGACATAGCACTATGGGTGGAATAGAATATGATGATGGGGGTTATGTGGAGAAGACAAAAAGGAGAAAGTCTCACATCAACGAGGCTAATCAATGGGCTATGGAAATGCCCGTCGATTGATGTTAATGCAAGGAGTAGGGATTGCCATGCAACGGATGCACTAGAGCTATAAATGTATGAAAGCTCAACAAAAAAACTAAGTGGGTGTGCATCCAACTTGCTTGCTCACGAAGACCTAGGGCACTTGAGGAGGCCCATTGTTGGAATATACAAGCCAAGTTCTATAATGAAAATTCCCACTAGTATATGAAAGTGACAAAACAAGACTCTCTATCATGAAGATCATGGTGCTACTTTGAAGCACAAGGGTGGCAAACGATAGTAGCATTGTCCCTTCTCTCTTTTTCTCTCATTTTCATTTTTCATTTTTTTGGGCCTTCTCCCTTTTTTATGGCCTTTCTCTTTTTTATTCCTCACTTGGGACAATGCTCTAGAAAATGATGATCATCACACTTCTATTTATTTACAACTCAATGATTACAACTCGATACTAGAACAAGGTATGACTCTATATGAATGCCTCCGGCGGTGTACCGGGATTGCGATGAATCAAGTGTGACATGTATGAAAAATTATGAACGGTGGCTTTGCCACAAATACGATGTCAACTACATGATCATGCAAAGCAATATGACAATGATGAATGTGTCATGATAAACAGAATGGTGGAAAGTTGCATGGCAATATATCTCGGAATGGATGTGGAAATGCCATAATAGGTAGGTATGGTGGCTGTTTTGAGGAAGATATAAGGAGGTTTACGTGTGAAAGAGCGTATCATATCACGGGGTTTGGATGCACCAGCGAAGTTTGCACCAACTCTCAATGTGAGAAAGGGTAATGCATGGTACCGAAGATGCTAGCAATGATGGAAGGGTGAGAGTGTGTATAATCCATGGACTCAGCATTAGTCATAAAGAACTCACATATTTATTGCAAAAATCTACAAGTCATCAAAAACCAAGCACTACGTGCATGCTCCTAGGGGGATAGATTGGTAGGAAAAGACCATCGCTCGTCCCCGAACGCCACTCATAAGGAGGACAATCAAATAACACCTCATGTTTCAAATTTGTTACATAACGTTTACCATACGTGCATGCTACGGGAGTTGCAAACTTCAACACAAGAATTTCTCAAATTCACAACTACTCAACTAGCACGACTTTGATATTATTACCTCCATATGTCAAAACAATCATCGAGCATCAAACTTCTCTTAGTATTCAAAACACTCATAAGAAAAAAATATTAATCTTGAATACCTAGCATATTAGGATTCTTTAAGCAAATTACCATGCTATTTAACACTACATGACCATGCTAAGCAATATGACAATGATGAATGTGTCATGATAAACGGAATGGTGGAAAGTTGCATGGCAATATATCTCAGAATGGCTATGGAAATGCCATAATAGGTAGGTATGGTGGCTGTTTTGAGGAAGATATAAGGAGGTTTATGTGTGAACGAGCGTATCATATCACGGGGTTTGGATGCACCGGCGAAGTTTGCACCAACTCTCAATGTGAGAAAGGGCAATGCACAGTACCGAAGAGGCTAGCAAGGATGGAAGGGTGAGAGTGCGTATAATCCATGGACTCAACATTAGTCATAAAGAACTCACATACTTATTGCAAAAATCTACAAGTCATCAAAAACCTCGGTACTACACGCATGCTCCTAGGGGATAGATTGGTAGGAAAAGACCATCGCTCGTCCCCGACCGCCACTCATAAGGAGGACAATCAAATAACACCTCATGTTTCAAATTTGTTACATAACGTTCACCATACGTGCATGCTACGGGACTTGCAAACTTCAACACAAGTATTTCCCAAATTCAAAACTACTCAACTAGCACGACTTTGATATTATTACCTCCATATCTCAAAACAATCATCAAGCATCAAACTTCTCTTAGTATTGAACACACTCATAAGAAAGTTTTTACTATTCTGGAATACCTAGCATATTAGGATTAAGCACATTACCATGCTGTTTAAGACTATCAAAATAATCTAAGTGAAGCATGAGAGTTCATTTATTTCTACAAAATAAAACCACCACCGTGCTCTAAAAGGATATAAGTGAAGCACTAGAGCAAATGACAAACTACTCCGAAAGATATAAGTGAAGATCAATGAGTAGTCGAATAATTATGCAACTATGTGAAGACTCTCTAACATTTAATAATTTCAGATCTTGGTATTTTATTTAAACAGTAAGCAAAACTAATTAAAATAACATCTAAGAATAGCAAACATCATGTGAAGAAGCAAAAACTTAGGATCAACCGATACTAACCGATAGTTGTTGAAGAAGAAAGGTGGGATGCCAACCGGGCATCCCCAAGCTTAGATGCTTGAGACTTCTTGAAATATTATCTTGGGGTGCCTTGGGAATCCCCAAGCTTGAGCCTTTGTGTCTCCTTAATTCCTCTCATATCACGGTCTCCCTAAATCTCAAAAGCTTCATCCACACAAAACTCAACAAGGACTCGTGAGATAAGTTAGTATAAATCAATTGAAAAACCTTATCATCCTCTACTGTAGCAAATCACAAAAATTATTATTAAAAATTGCATACTAAATTCCTCTGCGTATTTAATAGTCCTATCCTCAAATAGAATCATTAAAGAAGCAAACATATGCAAACAATGCAAACATAACAGCAATCTGCCTAAACAGGACAGTCTGTAAAGAATGCAGCTAGATCCATACTTCCCTAACTCCAAAAATTATGAAAGAAAATTCCAACTGTAGTAAATTTATCAGAGCTTAATATGCAAAATGTTTCAACATTTTATCACATTCTTACTTTTCTAGGGAATTATTGCAACAGCGGTAAACTTTCTGTTTTCAAACAGCAACACGTGGACTTCTAAAATAGGCACAGTAAAGGCTAGCAATGCCACTTTTATTGTAATAAAATATGCAAAACATTGTTCTAAATAACAGTAAGCAAACTCTAACAAAATAAATTGACGCTCCAAGCAAAACACATATCATGTGGTAAATAAAAATATAGCTCCAAGTAAAGTTACCGATGAACGAAGACGAAAGAGGGGATGCCTTCCGGGGCATCCCCACGCTTAGGCTCTTGGCTATCCTTGAATATTACCTTGGGGTGCCTCAGGCATCCCCAAGCTTAGGCTCTTGCCACTCCTTATTCCATAGTCCATCGAATCTTTACCAAAAACTTGAAAACTTCACAACACAAAACTTAACAGAAAACTCGTAAGCTCCGTTAGTATAAGAAAATAAATCACCACTTCAAGGTAATGTAATGAACTCATTCTTTATTTATATTGGTGTTAAAACCCACTTTATTCCAACTTCTCTATGGTTTATAAACTATTTTACTAGCCATAGATTCATCAAAATAAGTAAACACCACATGAAAAACAGAATCTGTCAAAAGCAGAACAGTCTGTAGTAATCTGGTCAAATGTGTACTTCTGGAACTCATAAAATTCTCAAATAAATTTCTGGACCTTGGGAATTTATCTATTAATCATATTCAAAAATAATTAACTAAATAGAACTCTCCAAATAAAAATGGCAGCAATTCTCGTGAGCGCTAAAGTTTCTGTTTTTTACAGCATGATCGCAAAGACTTCCCCCAAGTCTTCCCAAAGGTTCTACTTGGCACAAACACTAATTAAATGCATAAAACCACATCTAAACAGAGTTTAGATGAATTATTTATTACTAAACAGGAGCAAAAAGCATGGGACAAAAATAAAATTGGGTTGCCTCCCAACAAGCGCTACCGTTTAACGCCCCTAGCTAGGCATGATGATTTCAATGATGCTCACATAAAGGATAAGAATTGAAACATAAAGAGAGCATCATGAAGAATATTACTAGCACATTTAAGTCTAGAATACTTCCTATGCATAGGGATTGTGTGAGCAAACAACTTATGGGAGCAAGAATCAACTTGCATAGGAAGGTAAAACAAGCATAACTTCAAAACTTTAAGCACATAGAGAGGAAACTTGATATTATTGCAATTCCCACAAGCATATATTACTCCCTCATAATAATTTTCAGTAGCATCATGAATGAATTCAACAATATAACCAGCACCTAAAGCATTGTTTTCATGATCTACAAGCATATAAATTTTATTACTCTCCACATAAGCAAAATTCTTCTCATCCGGGATAGTGGGAGTATCATAAGAGACTTGAATACTATAAATTGTTTCCACATTAAAATAGTAATGTTCAGAAAAGGGGTAACCATAATCATGACAAGTTTTATAAATATAATCACTACTTTTTATAGCATAAGTATCATCACAATAATCATCATAAGTAGGAGGCATGATATCATCATTATAAATTTGCATATCAAAACCTGGGAGACTAAAAATATCATCTTCATTAAACGTAGCATCCCCAAGCTTGGGACAGACATTAATTGCAGCAAATATATTCTCAAAAACATCATCATCATCAAACATAGCATCCCCAAGCTTGGGCCTTTTCATATCATAAGCATAATCACTCTCATAATTAATAGTATGGATAGCACCAATAGTATAGCAATTATCATATTCTTCCAAGCAAGTGCCAAAAAGATTTTCAAGATCATAAGAAGTATCACTATCTTCCACAATTATATTTTCATGAGGCACAATAGTAATAGGAGCAGCATTATTTGGGGGATATATCTTTTTACCTCTCTTCCTTTTTCTTTTCTTCTTCTTCTTCACCACATCATGTGTGGGTTCAATCCTATTTTTGGAGCTCCTTATTAATGAGATTGGTTGAATAGGAGGCTCCTCCTCGTTACCCGATTCATAATAATAAATAATAGGAGGATATTGGGAAGTCTCTTCCCTTTCATTAGTATTCTCTTCATCTTATATTTGTTTTCTTTTCTTTATGTAGTTGGCAATATAAGGATTTTAAATACAATTCACCGCACAATACATATAAATTTCCTCTAGATCAAAATGAAGAACTCTATCAAGGACAAATTTTGGAATATCCTTAGTTATACGTTTCATTTCTTCATAACCCAAGAGCAAACTAAGTTCATTATGATGTGCAAGGGAAATCAAGTCATCACAATTTTTGGACACGATACGATCATGAAACAATTTGCATTGGGTATTGAAATGATCATGTTCATTGCAAAGCTCACAAGTATGGCCAAGATAATTTAAATTTTCAGCACATTCATCTAGCCTTTCTTGCAATAATTTAGTTTCTAAGTACTTATGCCTCTTGCAATATCTATCTTCCCTATTTGGTGTGTACTTACAAACCCAATGTACTCCACAAAAATTGACATGTTTATAGGAGACATCATAACTAGTGCAATCATCATTAGTATCATGGATATTCAAAGAATTCGTACTAACAACATTACAATCATGCTCATCATTCAAAGATTTAGTGCCAAACATTTTATAGACTTCTTCCTCTAGCACTTGAGCACAATTTTCCTTTCCATCATACTAACGAAAGATATTAAAAAGTTGAAGCGTATGAGACAAACTCAATCCCATATTTTTGTAGTTTTGTTTTATAAAATAAACTAGTGCTAAAACAAGAAACTAAAAGACTCGATTGCAAGATCTAAAGATATACCTTCAAGCGCTAACCTCCCCGACAAAAGCGCCAGAAAAGAGCTTGATGTCTACTACACAAGCTTCTTCTTGTAGACATTTGTTGGGCCTCCAAGTGCAGAGCTTTGTAGGACAGTAGCAAATTTCCCTCAAGTTGATGACCTAAGGTTTATCAATCTGTAGGAGGCATAGGATGAAGATGGTCTCTCTCAAGCAACCCTGCAACCAAATAACAAAAAGTCTCTTGTGTCCCCAACACACCCAATACAATGGTAAATTGTATAGGTGCACTAGTTCGGCGAAGAGATGGTGATACAAGTGGTATATGGATGGTAGATAAAGGTTTTTGTAATCTGAAAATATAAAACAGCAAGGTAACTAATGATAAAAGTGAGCATAAACGGTATTGCAATGTGTTGAAACAAGGCCTAGGGTTCATACTTTAACTAGTGCAAGTTCTCTCAACAATAATAACATAATTGGATCACATAACTATCCCTCAACATGCAACAAAGAGTCACTCCAAAGTCACTAATAGCGGAGAACAAATGAAGAGATTATGGTAGGGTACGGAACCACCTCAAAGTTATTCTTTCCAATCAATCCGTTGGGCTATTCCTATAGGTGTCACAAATAGCCCTATAGTTCGTACTAGAATAACACCTTAAGACACAAATCAACCAAAACCCTAATGTCACCTAGATACTCCAATGTCACCTCAAGTATCCGTGGGTATGATTATACGATATGCATCACACAATCTTAGATTCATCTATTCAACCAACACATAGAACATCAAAGAGTTCCCCAAAGTTTCTACCGGAGAATCACGACGAAAATGTGTGCCAACCCCTACGCATAGGTTTATGGGCGGAACCCGCAAGTTGATCACCAAAACATACATCAAGTGAATCACGTGGTATCCCATTGTCACCAGAGATACGCACGGCAAGACATACATCAAGTGTTCTCAAATCTTTAAAGACTCAATCCAATAAGATAATTTCAAAGGGGAAACTCAATCCATTACAAGAGAGTAGAGGGGGGAGAAAACATCATAGGATCCAAATATAATAGCAAAGCTCGCGATACATCAAGATCGTATCACGTCAAGAACACGAGAGAGAGAGAGAGATATATCAAACACATAGCTACTGGTACATACCCTCAGCCACGAGGGAGAACTACTCCCTCCTCATCATGGAGAGCACCAGGATGATGAAGATGGCCACCGGAGAGGGATTCCCCCTCCGGCAGGGTGCCGGAACGGGTCTAGATTGGTTTTAGGTGGCTATGGAGGCTTTTGGTGGCGGAACTCCCGATCTATTGTTCTCTCGGATGTTTTTAGGGTATATGGAGATATATAGGCGGAAGAAGTACGTCAGGGGGGCCACAAGGGGCCCACGAGGGTGGAGGGTGCGCCCAGGTGAGTGGGCGCGCCCCCTGCCTCGTGGCCTCCTCGTAGATCCCCTGATGTGCACTCCAAGTCTTCTGGGCTTCTTCTGGTCAAAAAATAAGTTCCGTGAAGTTTCAGGTCAATTGGACTCCGTTTGGTTTTCCTTTTCTGCGATATTCTAAAACAAGGTAAAAACACAAACTGGCAATGGGCTCTGGGTTAATAGGTTAGTCCAAAAAATGATATAAAAGTGTATAATAAAGCCCATAAACATCAAAAACAATAGATAATATAGAATGGAGAATACAAAAATTATAGATACGTTGGAGACGTATCAAGAAGGTGATACATGTGGTATATGGATGGTAGATAAAGGTTTTTGTAATATGAAAATATAAAAACAACAAGGTAACTAATGATAAAAGTGAGCACAAACGGTATTGCAATGCGTTGAAACAAGGCCTAGGGTTCATACCTTCGCTAGTGCAAGTTCCCTCAACAATAATAACATAATTGGATCACATAACTATCCCTCAACATGCAACAAAGAGTCACTCCAAAGTCACTAATAGCAGAGAACAAACGAAGAGATTATGGTAGGGTACGAAACCACCTCAAAGTCACAAACAACCCTAGAGTTCGTACTAGAATAACACCTTAAGACACAAATCAACCAAAACCCTAATGTCACCTAGATACTCCAATGTCACCTCAAGTATCTGTGGGTATGATTATACGATATGCATCACACAATCTCAGATTCATCTAATCAACCAACCCATAGAAACTCAAAGAGTGCCCCAAAGTTTCTACCGGAGAATCACGATGAAAATGTGTGCCAACCCCTATGCATAGGTTCATGGGCGGAACCCACAAGTTGATCACCAAAACATACATCAAGTGAATCATGTGATATCCCATTGTCACCACAGATATGCACGGCAAGACATACATCAAGTGTTCTCAAATCTTTCAAGACTCAATCCTATAAGATAACTTCAAAGGGAAAACTCAATCCATTACAAGAGAGTAGAGGGGGAGAAACATCATAAGATCCAACTATAATAGCAAAGCTCGTGATACATCAAGATCGTACCACCTCAAGAACACGAGAGAGAGAGAGAGAGAGAGAGAGATCAAACACATAGCTACTGGTACATACCCTCAGCCCCGAGGGAGAACTACTCCCTCCTTGTCATGGAGAGCACCGGTATGATGAAGATGGCCACCGGAGAGGGATTGCCCCCTCCGGCAGGGTGCCGGAACGGGTCTAGATTGGTTTTCGGTGGCTACGGAGGCTTCTGGCGGCAGAACTCCCGATCTATTATGCTCCCCGATTGTTTTAGGGTATATGGAGATATATAGGCGGAAGAAGTATGTCAGGGGAGCCATGAGGGGCCCACGAGGGTGGAGGGCGTGCCCAGGGGGGTGGGCGCGCCCCCTGCCTCGTGGCTTCCTCGTTGCTTCCCTGACGTGGACTCCAAGTCTCCCAGGTTGCTCTCCTTCCAAAAATAAGTTCCATGTAGTTTCAAGTCAATTGGACTCCGTTTGATTTTCCTTTTCTGCGATACTCTAAAACAATGAAAAAACAAAAACTGGCACTGGGCTCTAGGTTAATAGGTTAGTCCCAAAAATCATATAAAATTGCATATAAATGCATATAAAACATCCAAGGTTGATTATATAATAGCATGGAACAATCAAAAATTATAGATACGTTGGAGACGTATCACCCTTCCTCTTCGAGGAAAACCAACGCAGTGCTCAAGAGGTATCAAGAAGGATTTGTGGCACCGTTGCCGAGGAGTCTACGCAAAAGTCAATATACCAAGTACCCATCACAATCCTTATCTCCCGCATTACATTATTTGCTAGTTTGCCTCTCGTTTTCCTCTCCCCCACTTCACCCTTGCCATTTTATTCGACCTCTCTCTCTCTATCCTCCCTCTCTTTCTCTATTTGCCTCTTTTTGCCCACTTGCTTTTTGTTTGCTTGTGTGTTGGATTGCTTGCTTGTCACGATGGCTCAAGATAACACTAAATTGTGTGACTTACCAATACCAACAACAATGATTTTATTAGCACTCCGATTGCTCCTCTTACCGATGCTAAATCTTGTGAAATTAATGCTACCTTGCTGAATCTTGTCATGAAAGATCCGTTTTCCGGCCTTCCTAGTGAAGATGCCGCTACCCATCTAAATAGATTTGTTGATTTGTGTGATATGCAAAAGAAGAAAGATGTGGATAATGATATTGTTAAATTGAAGCTATTTCCTTTTTCCCTTAGAGATCGTGCTAAAGCTTGGTCTTCGTCTTCGCCTAAAAATAGTATTGATTCATGGAATAAGTGCAAAGATGCTTTTATCTCTAAGTATTTTCCTCCCGCTAAGATCATCTCCCTTAGAAATGATATTATGAATTTTAAGCAACTTGATCATGAACATGTTGCACAAGCTTGGGATAGGATGAAATTAATGATACGTAATTTGCCCTACTCATGGTTTGAATTTGTGGATGATTATACAATTTTTTTATGCTGGATTGAATTTTGCTTCTAGAAATCTTTTAGATTCGGCCGCGGGAGGCACTATTATGGAAATCACTTTAGGAGAAGCTACTAAACTCCTAGATAATATTATGGTTAATTATTCTCAATGGCATACTAAAAGATCTACTAATAAAAAGGTGCATGCGATAGAAGAAATTAATGTTTTGAGTGGAAAGATGGATGAACTTATGAAATTATTTGCTACTAAGAATGTTTCTTCTGATCCTAATGATATGCCCTTGTCTACTTTGATTGAGAATAATAATGAATCTATGGATGTGAATTTTGTTGGTAGGAACAATTTTGGTAACAACGCGTATAGAGGAAATTTTAATCCTAGGCCTTATCCTAGTAATCCATCTAATAATTATGGTAATTCCTACAACAATTATTATGGAAATTATAATAAGATGCCCTCTGATTTTGAATCTAATATTAAATAATTTATTACTTCGCAAAAGAGTTTCAATGCTTTGATTGAAGAAAAATTGCTTAAGATTGATGAGTTGGCTAGGAACGTTGATAGAATTTCTCTTGATGTTGATTCTTTGAAACTTAGATCTATTACACCTAAGCATGGTATCAATGAGTCTCTCAAAGCCATGCGAATTTCCATTGACGAGTGCAAAGAAAGAACCGCTAGGATGCGTGCTAAGAAAGATGCCTTTATAAGAGCGTGTTCTTCTAGTTCCTATGAAAATAAAGATGAAGATCTAAAAGTTATTGATGTGTCCCCTATTAAATCTTTGTTTTGCAATATGAATCTAAATAATGATGGGACTGAATATGATCCACCTTTACCTAGAAGGCGTTCCAAGAAATCAGAATTTTTAGATCTTGATGCTAAAATTGATGAAAGTGGGATCGAAGAAATTAAAACCCTAGATGTTGCTAAACCCACTATTTTGGATTTCAAGGAATTTAATTATGAAAATTGCTCTTTTATTGATTGTATTTCCTTGTTGCAATCCGTGCTAAATTCTCCTCACGCTTATAGTCAAAATAAAGCTTTTACTAAACATATCGTTGATGCTTTGATGCAATCTTATGAAGAAAAACTTGAGTTGGAAGTTTCTATCCCTAGAAAACTTTATGATGAGTGGGAACCTACTATTAAAATTAAAATTAAAGATCATGAATGCTATGCTTTGTGTGATTTGGGTGCTAGTGTTTCTACGATTCCAAAGACTTTGTGTGATTTGCTAGGTTTCCGTGATTTTGATGATTGCTCTTTAAACTTGCACCTTTGCGGATTCCACCATTAAGAAACCTATGGGAAGAATTAATGATGTTCTTATTGTTGCAAATAGGAACTACATGCTCGTAGATTTTATTGTTCTTGATATCGATTGCAATCCTTCATGTCCTATTATTCTTGGTAGACCTTTCCTTACAACTATCGGTGCAATTATTGATATGAAGGAAGGAAATATTAGATTCCAATTTCCATTAAGGAAAGGCATGGAACACTTCCCTAGAAAGAAAATTAAATTACCTTATGAATCTATTATGAGAGCCACTTATGGATTGCCTACCAAAGATGGCAATACCCAGATCTATCCTTGCTTTTTATGCCTAGCTAGGGGCGTTAAACGATAGCGCTTGTTGGGAGGCAACCCAATTTTATTTTTATTCCTTGATTTTTGCTCCTGTTTAGTAATAAATAATTTATCTATCCTCTGCTTAGGTTGTGTTTGTTGTGTTTAATTAGTGTTTGTGCCAAGTAGAACCGTTGGGAAGACTTGGGGAAAGTGTTGATACCTTGCTGTAAAAAACAGAAACTTTAGCGCTCATGAGAACTACTGCCATTTTTATTTAGAAAGTGATATTTAGTTAATTATTTTTTAATATTATTAATAGATAAATTCCTCACGTCCAGCAATTTATTTTAGAATTTTTGGGGTTCCATATCTTGCGCTAGCTACAGATTACTACAGTCTGTTCTGTTTTTGACAGATTCTGTTTGTCGTGTGTTGTTTGCTTGTTTTGATGAATCTATGGCTAGTAAAATAGTTTATAAACCATAGAGAAGTTGGAATACAGTAAGTTTAACACCATTATAAATAAAGAATGAGTTCATTACAGTACCTTGAAGTGGTCTTTTGTTTTCTTTCGCTAACGGAGCTCACGAGATTTTCTACTTTAAGTTTTGTGTTGTGAAGTTTTCAAGTTTTGGTAAAGATTTGATGGATTATGGAACAAGGAGTGGCAAGAGCCTAAGCTTGGGGATGCCCCGGAAGGCATCCCCTCTTTTCGTCTACTTCTATTGGTAATTTTACTTGGAGCTATATTTTTATTCACCACATGATATGTGTTTTGCTTGGAGCGTCTTGTATGATTTGAGTCTTTGCTTTTTAGTTTAGCACAAATATCCTTGCTGTACACACCTTTTGAGAGAGCCATACATGATTTGGAATTTCTTAGAATACTCTATGTGCTTCGCTTATATCTTTTTGAGTTATATAGTTTTGCTCTAGTACTTCACTTATATCTTTTAGAGCACGGTGGTGGATTTGTTTTATAGAAACTATTGATCTCTCATGCTTCACTTAGATTATTTTGAGAGTCTTAAATAGCATGGTAATTTGCTTAAAGAATCCTAATATGCTAGGTATTCAAGATTAATATTTTTTTCTTATGAGTGTTTTGAATACTAAGAGAAGTTTGATGCTCGATGATTGTTTTGACATATGGAGGTAATAATATCAAAGTCGTGCTAGTTGAGTAGTTGTGAATTTGAGAAATTCTTGTGTTGAAGTTTGCAACTCCCGTAGCATGCACGTATGGTAAACGTTATGTAACAAATTTGAAACATGAGGTGTTATTTGATTGTCCTCCTTATGAGTGGCGTTCGGGGACGAGCGATGGTCTTTTCCTACCAATCTATCACCCTAGGAGCATGCACGTAGTGCTTGGTTTTTGATGACTTGTAGATTTTTGCAATAAATATGTGAGTTCTTTATGACTAATGCTGAGTCCATGGATTATACACACTCTCACCCTTCCATCATTGCTAGCATCTTCGGTACCGTGCATTACCCTTTCTCACATTGAGAGTTGGTGCAAACTTCGCTGGTGCATCCAAACCCCGTGATATGATACGCTCTTTCACACATAAACCTCCTTATATCTTCCTCAAAACAGCCACCATACCTACCTATTATGGCATTTCCACATCCATTCCGAGATATATTGCCATGCAACTTTCCACCATTCCGTTTATCATGACACATTCATCATTGTCATATTGCTTAGCATGATCATGTAGTTGACATAGTATTTGTGGCAAAGCCACCGTTCATAATTCTTTCATACATGTCACTCTTGGTTCATTGCATATCCCGGTACACCGCCGGAGGCATTCATATAGAGTCATATCTTGTTCTAAGTATCGAGTTGTAATTCTTGAGTTGTAAATAAATAGAAGTGTGATGACCATGATTCATAGAGCATTGTCCTAAAAAATAAAAAAAATAAAAAGGCCAAATAAAAAAAAGGGGAAAGTCCAAATAAAATAAAATATAAAAGAGACAATGCTACTATCCTTTGCCACACTTGCGCTTCAAACTAGCACCATAATCTTCATGATAGAGAGTCTTTTGTTTTGTCACTTTCATATACTAGTGGGAAATTTTCATTATAGAACTTGGCTTGTATATTCCAACAATGGGCCTCCTCAAGTGCCCTAGGTCTTCATGAGCAAGCAAGTTGGATGCACACCCACTTAGTTTCTTTTGTTGAGCTTTCATACATTTATAGCTCTAGTGCATCCGTTGCATGGCAATCCCTACTCCTTGCATTAACATCAATCGATGGGCATCTCCATAGCCCATTGATTAGCCTCGTTGATGTGAGACTTTCTCCTTTTTTGTCTTCTCCACATAACCCCCATCATCATATACTATTCCACCCATAGTGCTATATCCATGGCTCACGCTCATATATTGCGTGAAAGTTTATAGGTTTGAGATTACTAAAGTATGAAACAATTGCTTGGCTTATCATCGGGGTTGTGAATGATGAGAGCATTCTTGTGTGACGAAAATGGAGCATGACTAAACTATATGATTTTGTAGGGATGAACTTTCTTTGGCCATGTTATTTTGAGAGGACATAATTGCTTAGTTAGTATGCTTGAAGTATTATTATTTTTATGTCAATATGAACTTTTATCTTGAATCTTTCGGATCTGAATATTCATACTACAATTAATAAGAATTACATTAAAATTATGCCAAGTAGCACTCCGCATCAAAAATTCTGTTTTTACCATCTACCTACTCGAGGACAAGCAGGAATTAAGCTTGGGGATGCTTGATATGTCTCCAACGTATCTATAATTTTTGATTGCTCCATGCTATATTATCTATTGTTTTGGACATTATTGGGCTTCATTATCCACTTTTATATTATTTTTGGGACTAACCTATTAACCGGAAGCCCAGCCCAGAATTGCTGTTTTTTTGCCTATTTTAGGGTTTCGAAGAAAAGGAATATCAAACGGAGTCCAAACGGAATGAAACCTTCGGGAACGTGACTTTCTCACCGAACATGATCCGGGAGACTTGGAACCTACGTCAAGAAACAAAGGAGGAGGCCACAAGGTAGGGGGCGCGCCTACCCCCCAGGCGCGCCCTCCACCCTTGTGGGCCCCCCTGTTGCTCCATCGACGCACTACTTGCTCCTATATATACCTACGTACCCCCAAACGACCAGAGACGGAGCCAAAACCCTAATTCCACCACCATAACTTTCTGTATACGCGAGATCCCATCTTGGGGCCTGTTCCAGAGCTCCGCCGGAGGGGGTATCCATCACGGAGGGCTTCTACATCATCACCATAGCCCCTCCGATGAAGTGTGAGTAGTTTACCTTAGACCTTCAGGTCCATAGTTATTAGCTAGATGGCTTCTTCTCTCTTTTTTGGATCTCAAAACAATGTTCCCCCCTCTCTTGTGGAGATCTATTCGATGTAATCTTCTTTTTGGGGTGTGTTTGTTGAGACCGATGAATTGTGGGTTTATGATCAAGTCTATCTATGAACAATATTTGAATCTTCTCTGAATTCTTTTATGTATAATTGGTTATCTTTGCAAGTCTCTTCGAATTATTAGTTTGGTTTGGCCTACTAGATTGATCTTTCTTGCAATGGGAGAAGTGCTTAGCTTTGGGTTCAATCTTGCGGTGTCCTTTCCCAGTGACAGTAGGGGCAGCAAGGCATGTATTGTATTGTTGCCATCGAGGATAACAAGATGGGGTTTTCATCATATTGCATGAGTTTATCCCTCTACATCATGTCATCTTGCTTAAGGCGTTACTCTGTTTTCATGAACTTAATACTCTAGATGCATGCTGGATAGCGGTCGATGAGTGGAGTAATAGTAGTAGATGCAGGCAGGAGTCGGTCTACTTGTCTCGGACGTGATGCCTATATACATGATCGTACCTAGATATTCTCATAACTATGCTCAATTCTGTCAATTGCTCAATAGCAATTCATTCATCCATCGTAAAATACCTATGCTCTTGAGAGAAGCCACTAGTGAAACCTATGGCCCCCGGGTCTATCTTCATCATATTAATCTTCCAATACTTAGTTATTTCCTTTGCTTTTTTACTTTGCTTTTATTTTACTTTGCATCTTTATCACAAAAATACCAAAAATATTATCTCATCATATCTATCAGATCTCACTCTCGTAAGTGGCCGTGTAGGGATTGACAACCCCTTATCGCGTTGAAGATGAAGCTACAAACGGCGAACATAGTACGGATCCGACGTCCGAACACGGCGATGCCGCGGATAAACCTCATCAACCCCCCCTTTGGGGCGGAAAACAGTCCGAACAAAGATGCACACATCATCTCGGAAAGGCACTTGGAACAAGAGAACCTCCGCAGCAGGCTCATTGCCACAGCGAGGAGTCTGAAGAAGCAGAAGCAAAGGATTAAGGCCGCACAAAATACACTCAACAGCAGGTGGAACAAAGTGCTCGACAACGAAGAAAACTATGGTGGAAGTTACCACACAAAAAGCTATCCAAAGCGCAAGCTATTACCAGAATTCGACAATGAGGCCTTAGAGCCCACACAGCTGAACAATAAAACGGCCAACCGGCCGTATAAACCACCTTGTGACCGCGATAGAGCGGCTAACAAGGTCGCACATAAGTCAACACACGATCTACGTGAGGACTTGCGCCAAAAATCCAGTATGACCAGATCCATCTATGGATCTAGGAAGCGCGCTACGGCACAAAATCAAAAACGAATACTACAACCGTCCGAACGTCATGATACATCCAAATACAGGGGTGCCGCACCCCCCTATGTTTCACCGATGAGGTGCTGGACCACGAATTCCCAGAAGGATTCAAACCAGTGGACATAGAGGCATACGATGGGACCACAGACCCTGGGGTCTGGATTGAGGACTTTATCCTCCATATCCATATGGCTCGCGGAGACGATCTCCATGCCATCAAGTACTTGCCCCTCAAGCTTAAAGGACCAGCTCGGCACTGGCTGAAAAGCCTCCCCAAAAACTCAATTGGAAGTTGGGAGGAGCTCGAGGATGCTTTTCGGCCTAATTTTCAGGGACCTATGTCCGACCTCCGGATGCAGACGATTTAAGTCATATAATTCAACAGCCCGGAGAGTCAGCCCGAAAGCTTTGGAACAAGTTTATCACTAAGAAGAACCAAATCGTCGACTGTCCGGACGCCGAAGCCTTAGCAGCTTTCAAACACAGCGTCCGAGACGAATGGCTCGCCAGACACCTCAGCCAAGAAAAACCAAGAACAATGGCAGCCCTGACAAGCCTCATGACCCGCTTTTGCGCGGGCGAAGATAGGTGGTTAGCCCGCAGTAGCACCAGCGACCCAAGCAGAACCAAAGTCAGGGATGTCAATGGAAAACCAGGACGCTGTAAAAGCAAGCGTCGCAATAAAGAAGACAGCCCAGATAATACGGCGGTAAATGCCGGATTCAGGGGCTCTCGACCAGGTCAGCGGAAAAAGCCTTTCAAAGGCAGCAGAGATGGACCGTCTAGCCCAAACAAGATTCTAGACAAACTATGTCAGATTCATGGCACCCCCGATAAACCTGCAAATCACACCCACAGAGAATGCTGGGTCTTCAAGCAGGCCGGTAAGCTAAACGCCGAACACAAGGGGGGGGGGAGACACCAAGCGAAGACGAGGACGAACCTTGCGAGCAAAGCACTGGAGAACAGAAAAAATTCCCACCAGAGGTTAAAACAGTAAACATGATCCATGTGACGAAGAGGAGAAGCAAACATGCACTCTGAGACATACGCGCCGTAGAGCCCGTCACCCCCAAGTTCACCCCCTGGTTGGCCTGCCCGATCACTTCCGATCGCAGGGATCACCCGAAAAGCATCCGACATGAAGAATTGGTTGCCTTGGTGTTAGACCCAATAATAAACGGATACCATCTCACACGAGTCCTTATGGACGGCGGCAGTGGTCTAAATATGATATATCTGGACACAGTCCGTAAAATGGGGATAGACCCGACAAAAATCAGCAGCAGTAATACTACCTTCAAGGGAGTAATACCAGACCCAGAGGCCCGCTGTACGGGCTCTCTATTACCAGAGGTTGTATTCGGTTCTTCCGACAACTTCCGAAGCGGAAAGTTAACTTTCTACATCGCTCCATTCCGAAGTGGCTATCAAGCACTACTCAGAAGAGCGGCTTTCGCTCGTTTTAATGCAGTACCGCATTACGCTTCTCTCAAGCTTAAGATGCCCGGTCCACGTGGCACCATCACAATTAGTGGAAATATTGAGCGTTCTCTACGCGCGGAAGAACGTGCGACGGCTTTAACAGCCAAGCACTAGACGGCCTCACCAACCAGAATAAGTGACATGTCGTCAAGACTGCGGACACGGTTAGACGAGTCCGGTGCATCACTAGATATACCTGAGATTGGTTTGATGGTTAAACCCTCATAGACAGTACAAGGGGTTTCACGCGTGTAATCAGGGCTAGTTCGGCTCAACTTGACTTATCTTGAATTTTAATGGTTTATCTAGAATAACCAACTTTTTTTGGCACGACAACTTTCACCTAAGTTCTTCTCTTTTACAGATAACAATCGT
Source organism: Triticum dicoccoides (assembly GCF_002162155.2). Taxonomy (NCBI): domain Eukaryota; kingdom Viridiplantae; phylum Streptophyta; class Magnoliopsida; order Poales; family Poaceae; genus Triticum; species Triticum dicoccoides. The sequence continues at coordinate 517,933,241 of NC_041382.1, read as the reverse complement.
GCTACACCCGTCCAGGACACGGCACAATGGAGACACAGGCACAGACATGCAGCAGGGACCCGCTCAAAGGTTTCTTTTCAGATTAAGACCCTGTGTGAACCTTTTTACTGTCTCTTGTTGATTCACATCCTACGAATACTCAATACAACCGAGAAGGATGCTGACATTATTGGCATGTGTCCACGTCAGGATATTGCACGTACCTGGACACTCGGGGTTTATTATTAAGGGCATTGTTCAGCCCGGCATATGTTATAAAGACCGAATACCTTAGGGAGTGTTCGGCGTCGCGAGTTTGGCCTTATATGCATCAGCTCCGAATCATGTCTTTGGTCAAATGTTGGGTTTGCCCGGCTCCCGTGTTTTGCTACCTTACGTTCCGCTCTATCGGCTAAGGCGGCACTGGGAGAACTACTGCGATTGTGCCCTGGTTCATCCGGATGAGCACCTCAGTAGAGAAAGCCAAAAACTGACTCTCATGATAAAGTGCGAGATTGGTCAACCACTCGATGACTTAGCGGAATCTTCGGGATTCCTCCGCATTAACGAAGGGCCGTTTCCCAGTCATGTACGTACGCGCCCCGTATTCGGATGAGCGCGGAAGTATCAGGGGCTATATAGTAGTCCCACCGTCAAACTCCTATGGCTAAGTGAAAGTGTTAAAGCAATATAGTCCGATTGCCTCGTTCGCTGCGCTACCACGTCCTTCATGGACCAAGACGTTGGATTAAGTGTGAATACGCATTTTTTGTGAACACCCCCGCATTATATGCGTGGGGGCTGAAGCCGATGACTGCAAACTTTCAGGTTATATACATATATACATAAACGGCCGCACAGGAGGCATCATAATACTTTCAGGCAAAAGTATAAACACAACCTTCATAATTCAATAAAACATTGTTTTTACAATGGGAATAGATGTCACTAGAACATTATATTCTTCGAGCACTGAGCCTCTATCGAACGAGCGCCTTCAAGGACTTCTTCAAAGTAGTGCTCGGCAGCTACTCGGCCTACGGCCGAACCCTATGTTGCAATAGTGGTGGCCTCCATCTCTGCCCAGTATGTTTTGACACGGGAAAGTGCCATCCGCGCACCCTCTATGCACGCCGACCTCTTCATAGCATCGATGTGCGGCACAACACCAAGGAATTGTTGCACTAAGCTAAAGTAACTATTCGGCCTTGGCCCTTCCGGCCACAGATGATCCACAACAGACCTCATGGCAAGTTCGGACAACCTATGGAGCTCGGCCCATTCGGCCATTCGCTCATTCAACAGCAGCGGACACACCGGAACATGGAACTGTGACCAGAACAACTTTTCCACTTCATGATCTTTTTGATCCTTGAAGTACTCGGCCACATCAGCAGCACTTGCCGCCAAATCCACGTATGCGTCTGCAGAACTCCATAGTTGATCAAGAGGGGCATAGTTAGGATCTCCAAACTTCGTCCGCAACAAAAAGGGCTTCCCAGCCGCGATATCTCCAGCTTGACGCAGCTCCTCCTTCGTCACTTTGATTTTGGAGCGGGCTTCCTTGGCTGCTACCATGGCCTTCTCTAGGTTCGTCGCCTTCGCTCGACTTTCTTTTTCAAGAAGCTCGCAACGGTCGGCAGCATCTTTCAACTCAACGACCATTTTGGCTATGTTTTCCTTGCTTTAGTAATGCACAGCCTGTTCGGCCCTCAGCTCTTTGACCGCCTTTAGAGCGGCCACATCACTATTCCTGGCTTGTTCCTTGGCTCAGGCAAGTTCTGCCCGAAGGGTCTCCATGGCGGCAACTCCATCTGCAGTCACAACATATTGAAGATACTGGCATCATGCTCCTCTTACTATGTGTTGATCACCGGAGAAATCACATACCCTGTGTCTCGTCAAGCCGCTGGTTGACAAGCATGATGTCGGCATCAGCCGCATCAAGTTGCCGCTTTAGCTCGGCAAACTCATCAGTCCGGCTCGCCACCGGACCTTCAGCCACCTGCACATGAAGGTGGCCTGATTATTACCTGGTATTATGATCCTCTGTTTGCCGCTGTTCTCGACGGCAACCAGAGTCTCAGGGGCTACTATCTGCATAGGGCACACCTAACGTGTGCGGTACTGTAAAAAACATACACTATTTCACGTACCTCAAAGCCTTTCAGCAGACTCATAAAAGCTTCATGCAACCCGCTTTCGGCGGATGAAATCCTTTCAATCACCGTACCCATTAGCGTACGATGCGCTTCTGAGATGGCCGCTTGCTCCAGAAGATCCTTCAGTGCATCCGACCGCACACTGTACGGTTACAGACTCTTTCTGTTGCTCTCTTTAGGAGCCGAATACTGAGGACTTCGGGTGGCCAAAGGATTACCCTCTGGCCTTGGCGGATCAGGAGAAACCCTCCACGACGACACTTCAGGGCCGCCCGCCTCATGAGGTGGGGTGGCAGGGGGAGGTGTTTCGCTCTCCATCATCTCCGGAAGAAGATCCCTCGAAGACGAACTCTGTCGAGAAGGGCTACGATCCGAACTACAAGATATATGCTTCGGTTATTGTCCTTAGAGGTAATGTAGGATATTTCTACTATTAAGTACCTTTTGTTTACTTATAGCTCGGTAGAGGGCTGATCCCCTTGCGGGCACTGTGCAGCAAGAGTACCCTCCGAGGCAGGACCCTCTGGCAAAGATTTCTTCCCCCATTTGGAAACCTTTGTTTCCGGGTCTTCAGAGGTGGTCCTCTTCCTTCCTTGGGGAGAGGGAATTTCAGATTCTTCTCCTTGGTTATCCTCCTTCGCAGAGGTGCTAATTCCCCTGGTTTGGATGAATAATGAGTGAGACCGGCTCTCAGCCTCTTTACTCCCCCCTTTATCTTCCCCTGAGGGCACCTGATAAGGCGCCGGCTCGAGCATTCTGGCTAGTACTGGATTTGCTGAGCCTTCGGGAAGGGGGGCCGAACACCTGATCATCTTCGCCTTTGTTACCCAGTCCTGGTCAAGGAGCGACTTTTCAAAATGATGTTATGATAAATAAAAAGACAGTGTGTTCGGTCACGGGATTACTTACTTGGGTATCTGGGCGATTACAGCTCAGACCCGCATCCTCGGTGGTGTCCGGACACTTTATTCGTGGTCTGAAGAACAATTTGTACATCTCTTCGAGTGTCATGCCGAGGAAGTGCTGAATAGTTCATGGTCCTTCCGGGTTGAATTCCCACATACGGAGGGGTTGACGTTTGCAAGGCAGGACTCAACGAAACTAGCATGACTTGCATTACCGTGACCAGGCTGACATCTCTCTCAAGGAGATCTCGAATGCGACTTTGCAATATCGGCACATCATTTACGTCAGTTGTAGTGGGGGACCCGAGCGAAAGGCAGGGGCGGCTACCCACTTGGCACTTCGAGGAGCTGTAATATAAAACCACTCCCATTGCCATAAAACGGACACCTCTGGGAAGAAACCCTCTGGCCATGGAACATCAGCAGTTTTGCTTATTACGGCACCTCCGCACTCTGCATGTCGCCCCTCGATCATCTTCGGCTTCACATTGAAAGTCTCGAGCTACAGGCCGAAGTGTGGCGTAATGCGGAGAAAGGCCTCACACACGACGATGAACGACGAGATGTGAAGGAGGGAATCCGAGGCCAGGTCATGGAAATCCAGCCCATAATAGAACATGAGCCCCCTAACAAAGGGATCCAGAGCGAGGCCTAGCCCTCTGAGGAAGTGAGAGATGAATACGACGCTCTCGCCGGGTTCGGGAGTGGGAATGACCTGCCCTCGAGCAGGAAGCCTGTGCGAGATTTCAAAGGTTAAATACCTGGCCTCTCTTAGCTTCTTGATGTCTTCCTCTGTGACAGAGGAAGGCATCCACCGACCTTGGAGGTTGGATCCGGACATGGTTGAAGGTCCGAAGCGCCTGACCTGAGCCTTGGGTGTTGGAACTCGAGGCGGGGGAAGGATTCGATTGAGCACGAGAGGTAAAAAGGACAAGCCTTGGCCTCTTTATAAAGAGGGTGAATATCAAGCGTCCTCCTCGTGGCCGTTTGGGACTTGCCTAAAATCGAGGAGTCATGCCAACGGGCACGATTAGGTTACCCACGTCTGTATTGATGAGAAACCCGTAATAAGGGGGACACGATCTCTGCTTTGACAAGACGTGTCAAGAAAACCGCCTCGCGATATGTGCAATGCTGGTTAAGAAAATACGGTTCGAATAAAAACCGGGCCATGGCATGATGTCACGTTGCTAAACGTGTCAGCAAATTAGATTTGTGGAAATATTATTCTCTCTACGTTGGTATGTGGAACTTATTTTGCAGAGCCGGGCACTATTCTTGTGTTCAAAATCTTCTACGGAGTATTCGGAAGAAGAACCCGCCTTGCAATGCCAAAGAAAAATCTGCGTGTCAGACTCATCGTCGTTGAAGCCTGGTTCAGGGGCTACTGAGGGAGTCCTGGATTAGGGGGTCTCCCGACAACCAGACTATATCCTTTGGCCGGACTGTTGGACTATGAAGATACAAGATTGAAGACTTCGTCCCGTGTTCGGATGGGACTTTCCTTGGCGTGGAAGGCAAGCTTGGTAATACGGATATGTAGATCTCCTCCCTTGTAACCGACTCTGTGTAACCCTAGCCACCTCCGGTGTCTATATAAACCGGAGGGTTTAGTCCGTAGGACAACATACAATCATGCCATATGCTAGCTTCTAGGGTTTAGCCTCTACGATCTCATGGTAGATCAACTCTTGTAATACTCATATCATCAAGATCAATCAAGCAGGACGTAGGATATTAACTCCATCAAGAGGGCCCGAACCTGGGTAAACATCGTGTCCCCTGCCTCCTGTTACCATCCGCCTTAGACGCACAGTTCGGGGCCCCCTACCTGAGATACGCCGGTTTTGACACCGACAAAGCCCATTGTTGGAATATACAAGCCAAGTTCTATAATGAAAAGTTCCCACTAGTATATGAAAGTGACAAAACAAAAGACTCTCTATCATGAAGATTATGGTGCTACTTTGAAGCACAAGTGTGGTAAAAGGATAGTAACATTGTCCCTTCTCTCTTTTTCTCTCTTTTTTTGGGCCTTCTCTTTTTTATGGCCTTTCTATTTTTTCCTCACTTGGGACAATGCTCTAGAAAATGATGATCATCACACTTCTATTTATTTACAACTCGATACTATAACAAAGTATGACTCTATATGAATGCCTCCGGCGGTGTACCGGGATATGCAATGAACCAAGAGTGACATGTATGAAAGGATTATGAATGGTGGCTTCGCCACAAATACTATGTCAACTACATGATCATGCAAAGGAATATGACAATGCTGAATGTGTCATGATAAATGGAACGGTGGAAAGTTGCATGGCAATATATCTTGGAATGGCTATGGGAATGCCATAATAGGTAGGTATGCTGGCTGTTTTGAGGAAGATATACGGAGGTTTATGTGTGAAAGAGCATACCATATCACGGGGTTTGGACGCACCGGCAAAGTTTGCACCAACTCTTAATGTGAGAAAGGGCAATGCATGGTACCGAAGAGGCTAGCAATGATGGAAAGGTGAGAGTGCGTATCATCCATGGACTCAACATTAGTCATAAAGAACTCACATACTTATTGCAAAAATCTACAAGTCATCAAAAACCAAGCACTATGCGCATGCTCCTAGGGGGTAGATTGGTAGGAAAAGACCATCACTTGTCCCCGACCGCCACTCATAAGGAGGACAATCAAAGAACACCTCATGTTTCGAGTTTGTTACATAACGTCTACCATACGTGCATGCTACGGGACTTGCAAACTTCAACACAAGTATTTTTCAAATTCACAACTACTCAACTAGCACAACTTTGATATCACTACCTCCATGTCTCAAAACAATCATCAAGCATCAAACTTCTCTTAGTATTCAACACACTCATAAGAAAGTTTTTACTAGTCTTGAATACCTAGTACATTAGGATTATTTAAGTAAATTACCATGATATTTAAAACTCTCAAAATAATCTAAGTGAAGCATGAGAGAATAATAGTTTCCATAAAACAAAACCACCACCGTGCTCTACAAGATATAAGTGAAGTACTAGAGCAAAAACTATATAACTCAAAAGATATAAGTGAAGCACATAGAGTATTTCTAATAATTTCCGAATCATGTGTCTCTCTCTCAAAAGGTGTGTACAGCAAGGATGATTGTGGTAAACTAAAAATCAAAGACTCAAATCATAAAAGACGCTCCAAGCAAAACACATATCATGTGGTGAATAAAAATATAGCTCCAAGTAAAGTTACCAATGGAAGTAGACGAAAGAGGGGATGCCTTCCGGGGCATCCCCAAGCTTTGGCTTTTAGGTGTACTTAGATTATCTTGGGGTGCCATGGTCATCCCCAATCTTAGGCTCTTGCCACTCCTTGTTCCATAATCCATCAAATCTTTCACCCAAAACTTGAAAACTTCACAACACAAAACTTAAAGTAGAAAATCTCGTCAGCTCCGTTAGCGAAAGAAAACAAAACACCACTTCAAGGTACTGTAATGAACTCATTATTTATTTATGTTAGTGTTAAACCTACTGTATTCCAACTTATCTATGGTTTATAAACTATTTTACTAGCCATAGATTCATCAAAATAAGCAAACAACACACGAAAAACAGAATCTGTCAAAAACAGAACAGTCTGTAGTAATCTGTAGCTAACGCAAGATATGGAACCCCAAAAATTATAAAATAAATTGATGTACGTGAGGAATTTATGTATTAATCATCTTAAAAAATAATTAACTAAATATCACTTTCCAAATAAAAATGGCAGCAATTCTCGTAAGCGCTAAAGTTTCTGTTTTTTACAGCAAGATTAAAAAGATTTTCGCCAAGTCTTCCCAACGGTTCTACTTGGCACAAATACTAATTAAACACAACCAAAACAGAGGCTAGATAAATTATTTATTACTAAACAGGAGCAAAAATCAAGGAAAAAAATAAAATTGGGTTGCCTCCCAACAGGCGCTATCGTTTAACGCCCCTAGCTAGGCATAAAAAGCAAGGATAGATCTAGGTATTGCCATCTTTGGTAGGCAATCCATAAGTGGCTCTCATAATAGATTCATAAGGTAATTTTATTTTATTTATAGGGAAGTGTTCCATGCCTTTCCTTAATAGAAATTGAAATCTAATATTCCCTACCTTCATATCAATAATTGCACCGATCGTTCTAAGGAAAGGTCTACCAAGAATAATAGGACATGAAGGATTGCAATCGATATCAAGAACAATAAAATCTATGGGCACATAGTTACTATTTGCAAAAATAAGAACATCATTAATTCTTCCCATAGGTTTCTTAATGGTGGAATCCGCAAGGTGCAACTTTAAAGTGCAATCATCAAAATCACGGAAACCTAGCAAATCACACAAAGTCTTTGGAATCGTAGAAACACTAGCACCCAAATCACACAAATCATAGCATTCATGATCTTTAATTTTAATTTTAATAGTAGGTTCCCACTCATCATAAAGTTTTCTAGGGATAGAAACTTCCAACTCAAGTTTTTCTTCATAAGATTGCATCAAAGCATCAATGATATGTTTAGTAAAAGCTTTATTTTGACTATAAGCATGAGGAGAATTTAGCACGGATTGCAACAAGGAAATACAATCTATCAAAGAGCAATTATCATAATTAAACTCCTTGAAATCCAAAATAGTCGGTTTATTAATATTTAAAGTTTTGACTTCTTCAATCCCAGTTTTAACAATTTTAGCATCAAGATCTAAAGACTCCGAATTTTTTGAATGCCTTCTAGGTAAAGGTGGATCATATTCAGTCCCGTCACTATCAAGATTCATATTGCAAAACAAAGATTTAATAGGGGACACATAAATAACTTTTAGATCTTCATCTTTATTATCGTGGAAACTAGAAGAACATGCTTTTATAAATCAATCTTTCTTAGCACGCATCCTAGCGGTTCTTTCTTTGCACTCATCACTGAAAATTCTCATGCCTTTGAGAGACTCATTGATATCATGCTTAGGTGGAATAGATCTAAGTTTCAAAGAATCAACATCAAGAGAAATTCTATCAACGTTCCTAGCAAACTCATCAATCTTAAGCAATTTTTCTTCAATCAAAGCATTGAAATTCTTTTGCGAAGTAATAAATTCTTTAATATTAGATTCAAAATCAGAGGGCATCTTATTATAATTTCCAATAAGAATTGTTGTAGTAATTACCATAATTTTTAGAGGAATTACTAGGATACGGCCTAGGATTAAAGTTTCCTCTATACGCATTGTTACCAAAATTATTCCTACCAACAAAATTCACATCCATAGATTCATTATTATTCTAAATGAAAGTATACAAAGGCATATCATTAGGATTAGAAGAAACACTTTTATTAGCAAATAATTTCATAAGTTCATCCATCTTTCCACTCAAAACATTAATTTCTTCTATCGCATGCACTTTTTTATTAGTAGATCTTTCAGTGTGCCATTGAGAATAATTAACCATAATATTATCTAGGAGTTTAGTAGCTTCTCCCAAAGTGATTTCCATAAAAGTGCCTCCCGCAGCCGAATCTAAAAGATTTCTAGAAGCAAAATTCAATCCGACATAAATTTTTTGTATAATCATCCACAAATTCAAACCATGTGTAGGGCAATTACGTATCATTAATTTCATCCTCTCCCAAGCTTGTGCAACATGTTCATGATCAAGTTGCTTAAAATTCATAATATCGTTTCTAAGAGAGATGATCTTAGCGGGAGGAAAATACTTAGAGATAAAAGCATCTTTGCACTTATTCCACGAATCAATACTATTTATAGGCAAAGGCGAAAACCAAGATTTAGCATGATCTCTAAGCGAAAAAGGGAATAGCTTCAATTTAACAATATCATTATCCACATCTTTCTTCTTTTGCATATCACACAAATCAACAAAGCTATTTAGATGGGTAGCGGCATCTTCACTAGGAAGGTCGGTGAATTGATCTTTCATGACAAGATTCAACAAAGCAGAATTGATTTCACAAGATTCAGTATCGGTAAGAGGAGCAACGGAGTGCTAAGGAAATCATTGTTGTTGGTATTGGTAAAGTCACACAATTTAGTATTATCTTGAGCCATCGTGACAAGAAAGCAATCCAACACACGAGCAAACAAGAGACGGGCAAAAAGAGGCAAATAGAAAAGAGAGGGAGGATGGAGAGAGAGAGGGCGAATAAAACGGCAAGGGTGAAGTGGGGAAGAGGAAAACGAGAGGCAAATGGCAAATAATGTAATGCGGGAGATAAGGGTTTGTGATGAGTACTTGGTGTGTTGACTTTTGCGTAGACCTCCCCGGCAACGGCGCCAGAAATCCTTCTTGCTACCTCTTTAGCACTGTGTTGGTTTTCCCTTGAAGAGGAAAGGGTGATGTAGCAAAGTAGCATAAGTATTTCCCTCAGTTTTTGAGAACCAAGGTTTCAATCTAGTAGGAGGCCACACACGAGTCCCTCGCACCTACACAAACAAATAAATCCTTGCAACCAACACGATAAGGGGTTGTCAATCCCTACACGGTCACTTACGAGAGTGAGATATGATAGATATGATAAGATAATATTTTTGGTATTTTTTATGATAAAGATGCAAAGTAAAATAAAAGGAAATAAAAATAACTAAGTGTTGGAAGATTAATATGATGGAAAATAGACCCAGGGGCCATAGGTTTCACTAGTGGCTTCTCTCAAGAGCATAAGTATTCACGGTGGGTAAACAAATTACTGTTGAGCAATTGACAGAATTGAGCATAGTTATAAGAATATCTAGGTATGATCATGTATATAGGCATCACGTCCGAGACAAGTAGACCGACTCCTGCCTGCCTGCATCTACTACTATTACTCCACACATCGACCGCTATCCAGCATGCATCTACAGTATTAAGTTCAAGAGAACAGAATAACGCTTTAAGCAAGATGACATGATGTAGAGGGATAAACTCATGCAATATGATATAAACCCAATCTTGTTATCCTCGATGGCAACAATACAATATGTGCCTTGCTGCCCCTACTGTCACTGGGAAAGGACACCGCAAGATTGAACCCAAAGCTAAGCACTTCTCCCATTGCAAGAAAGATCAAGCTATTAGGCCAAACCAAACTGATAATTCGAAGTGACTTGCAAAGATAACCAATCATGCATAAAAGAATTCAGAGAAGATTCAAGTATTATTCATAGATAAACTTGATCATAAACCCACAATTCATCGGTCTCAACAAACACACCGCAAAAGAAGATTACATCGAATAGATCTCCACAAGAGAGGGGGAGAACTTTGTATTGAGATCCAAAAATAGAGAAGAAGCCATCTAGATAATAACTATGGACCCGAAGGTCTGAGGTAAACTACTCACACTTCATCGGAGGGGCTATGGTGTTGATGTAGAAGCCCTCCGTGATCGATGCCCCCTCCGACGGAGCTCCGGAACAGGCCCCAAGATGGGATCTCGTGGATACAGAAATTTACGGTGGTGGAATTAGGGTTTTGGCTCCGTATCTGGTAGTTTGGGGGTACGTAGGTATATACAGGAGGAAGGAGTACGTCGGTGGAGCAACAGGGGGCCCACGAGGGTGGAGGGTGTGCCTAGGGTGGGTAGGCGCGCCCCCTACCTCGTGGCTGTTGGGAACGTAGCAGAATTTTAAAATTTCTACGCATCATCAAGATCAATCTATGGAGTCATCTAGCAACGAGGGAGAGAGGAGTGCATCAACATACCCTTGTAGATCGCGCGCGGAAGCGTTCAAGAGAACGGGGTTGATGGAGTCGTACTTGTCGTGATCCAAATCACCGATGACCTAGCGCCGAACAGACGGCACCTCCGCGTTCAACACATGTACGGTTTGGAAGACGTCTCCTCCAAGTTGATCCAGCAAGGGGGAAGGAGATGTTGATGAAGATCCAACAGCACGACGGCGTGGTGGTGGAAGCAACGGTGATCTCGGCAGGGCTTCGCCAAGCTCAGGGAGAGGGAGGAGTGTCACGGGAGGGAGAGGGAGGCGCCAGGGGCTAGGGTGTGGCTGCCCTCCCTCCCCCCACTATATATAGGACCCCTAGGGGGCAGCGGCCCTAGGAGATTGAATTTCCAAGGGGGGGCGGCGGCCAAGGGGGGTGGAGTGCCCCCCAAGCCAAGTGGGGCGCCCCCACCCCTAGGGTTTCCAACCCTAGGCGCAGGGGAGGCCCATGGGGGGGGCGCACCAGCCCACTAGGGGCTGGTTCCCCTCCCACTTCAGCCCATGGGGCCCTCCGGGATAGGTGGCCCCACCCGGCGGACCCCCGGGACCCTTTCGGTGGTCCCGGCACAATACCGATTACCCCCAAAACCTTCCCGATGGCCGAAACTTGACTTCCTATATATAAATCTTCACCTCCGGACCATTCCAAAACTCCTCGTGACGTCCGGGATCTCATCCGGGACTCCAAACAACTTTTGGGTTATCGTATACTAATATCTCAACAACCCTAGCGTCACCGAACCTTAAGTGTGTAGACCCGGGTGGTTCGGGAGACACGCAGACATGACCGAGACGACTCTCCGGTCAATAACCAACAGCAGGATCTGGATACCCATGTTGGCTCCCACATGCTTCTCGATGATCTCATCGGATGAACCACGATGTCGAGGATTCAATCAATCCCATATACAATTCCCTTTGTCAATCGGTACGTTACTTGCCCGAGACTCGATCGTCGGTATCCCAATACCTCGTTCAATATCGTTACCGGCAAGTCACTTTACTCGTACCGTAATGCATGATCCCATGATCAACCACTTGGTCACATTGAGCTCATTATGATGATGCATTACTGAGTGGGCCCAGAGATACCTCTCCGTCATACGGAGTGACAAATCCCAGTCTCGATTCGTGCCAACCCAACAGACACTTTCGGAGATACTTGTAGTGTACCTTTATAGTCACCCAGTTACGTTGTGACGTTTGGCACACCCAGAGCACTCCTACGGTATCCGGGAGTTGCACAATCTCATGGTGTAAGGAAATGACACTTGACATTCGGAAAAGCTATAGCAAATGAACTACACGATCTTTGAGCCATGCTTAGGATTGGTTCTTGTCCATCACATCATTCTCCTAATGATGTGATCCCATTATCAATGACATCTAATGTCCATAGTCAGGAAACCATGACTATCTTTTGATCAACGAGCTAGTCAACTAGAGGCTCACTAGGGACGTGTTGTGGTCTATGTATTCACACATGTATTACGATTTTCGAATAACACAATTATAGCATGAACAATAGATAATTATCATGAACAAAGAAATCTAATAATAACCATTTTATTATTGCCTCTAGGGCATATTTCCAATAGTCTCCCACTTGCACTAGAGTCAATAGTCTAGTTACATTGTGATGAATCGAACACCCATGCAGTTCTGGTGTTGATCATGTTTTGCTCTAGGGAGAGGTTTAGTCAATGGATCTGCCACATTCAGGTCCGTGTGTACTTTACAAATATCTGTGTCTCCATTTTGAACACTTTCACGAATGGAGTTGAAGCGACGCTTGATATGCCTGGTCTTCCTGTGAAACCTGGGCTCCTTAGCAAGGGCAATAGCTCCAGTGTTGTAATAGAAGAGAGTCCTCGGGCCCGACGCATTGGGTATGACTCCTAGGTCGGTAATGAACTCCTTCACCCAGATTGCCTCTTGTGCTGCCTCCGAGGCTGCCATGTACTCCGCTTCACATGTAGATCCCGCCACAACGCTTTGCTTGCAACTGCACCAGCTTACTGCCCCACCATTCAAAATATACACGTATCCAGTTTGTGACTTAGAGTCATCCAGATCTGTGTCGAAGCTAGAATCGACGTAACCCTTTACGACGAGCTCTTCGTCACCTCCATAAACGAGAAACATATCCTTAGTCCTCTTCAGGTACTTCAGGATATTTTTGACCGTTGTCCAGTGTTCCATGCCGGGATTACTTTGGTACCTTCCTACCAAACTTACGGCAAGGTTTACATCAGGTCTGGTACACAGCATAGCATACATGATAGACCCTATGGCTGAGGCATAGGGGACGACACTCATCTTTTCTCTATCTTCTGTCATGGTCGGGCATTGAGCCGTGCTCAATCTCATACCTTGCAGTACAGGCAAGAACCCCTTCTTTGACTGATCCATTTTGAACTTCTTCAATATCTTGTCAAGGTACGTACTCTGTGAAAGACCAATGAGGCGTCTCGATCTATCTCTGTAGATCTTGATGCCTAATTTATAAGCAGCTTCTCCAAGATCCTTCATTGAAAAACACTTGTTCAAGTAGGCCTTTATGCTTTCCAAGAATTATATATTATTTCCCATCAACAGTATGTCATCCACATACAATATGAGAAATGCTACAGAGCTCCCACTCACTTTCTTGTAAATGCAGGCTTCACCATAAGTCTGCGTAAACCCAAACGCTTTGATCATCTCATCAAAACGAATGTTCCAACTCCGAGATGCTTGCGCCAGCCCATAAATCGAGCGTTGGAGCTTGCACACCTTGTCAGCATTCTTAGGATCGACAAAACCTTCCGGCTGCATCATATACAATTCTTCCTTAAGGAAATCATTAAGGAATGTCGTTTTGACGTCCATTTGCCATATCTCATAATCATAGAATGCAGCAATTGCTAACATGATTCGGACGGACTTCAGCTTTGCTACGGGTGAGAAAGTCTCATCGTAGTCAACCCCTTGAACTTATCGATAACCCTTAGCGACAAGCTGAGCTTTATAGATGGTTACATTACCATCCGCGTCTGTCGTCTTCTTAAAGATCCATTTATTTTCTATGGCTCGCCGATCATCGGGCAAGTCAGTCAAAGTCCATACTTCATTTTCATACATGGATCCTATCTCGGATTTCATGGCTTCCAGCCATTTGTCAGAATCTGGGCCCGCCATCGCTTCTTCATAGTTCGAAGGTTCACCGTTGTCTAACAACATGATTTCCAAGACAGGGTTGCCGTACCACTCTGGTGCGGAACGTGTCCTTGTGGACCTACGAAGTTCAGTAGCAACTTGATCTAAAGTTTCATGATCATCATCATTAACTTCCTCTCTAGTCGGTGCAGGCACCTCAGGAACATTTTCTTGAGCTGCGCCACTTACCGGTTCAAGAGGTAATACTTCATCGATTTCTACTTTCCTCCCACTTATTTATTTCGAGAGAAACTCTTTCTCTAGAAAGGATCCATTCTTGGCAACAAAGATCTTGCCTTCGGATCTGAGGTAGAAGGTATACCCAATAGTTTCTTTAGGGTATCCTATGAAGACGCATTTTTCCGACATGGGTTCGAGCTTTTCAGGTTGAAGTTTCTTGACATAAGCATCACATCCCCAAACTTTTAGAAACGACAGCTTAGGTTTCTTCCCAAACCATAATTCATACGGTGTCGTCTCAACGGATTTCGACGGAGCCCTATTTAAAGTGAATGTGGCAGTCTCTGAAGCATAGCCCCAAAATGACAGCGGTAAATCGGCAAGAGACATCATAGATCGCACCATATCCAATAGAGTGCGATTACGACGTTCGGACACACCATTACGCTGAGGTGTTCCAGGCGGCGTGAGTTGTGAAACTATTCCACATTTCCTTAAGTGTGTGCCAAATTCGTGACTCAAGTATTCTCCCCCACGATCTGATCGCAAGAACTTGATTTTCTTGTCACGTTGATTCTCAACCTCACTCTGAAATTCCTTGAACTTTTCAAAGGTCTCAGACTTGTGTTTCATTAAGTAGTGTAAGTGCATCTAGTGCCACCCCTAGTTGGTTTTGGAGTATTGACGACAAACCTAGTTGAGGGACTAATGTGTTTGTGAGAATTGCAGGATAACATAGGTAGAAGTCCCTCATTGATTCGGTTTTCCTACCAGAGATGACCCCTAAAAATGTATGAAGACATTGAAGTCAAAGGTGGTATGTGAAGACATTCACATTGAAGACTATGACAAGAGAAGACATTGTGTGAAGACTATGGAGCGCGAAGACTTAGCAGTTTCGTCGTTCTGTGTTTTTCCTTGTTGAGTCATAGGAACCACCGTACTGTTAAGTGGGGTCCAAGAGAACCAGCCAGAATGACTAAAGTGATGCTTAACCAAAATCCTATGTCTTCGAGTGAAGACTATGAGAGCAAATCTTGTCTAGAGTTGGATAAGTCAGCGTTGCTTGTAGCCCAAGTAAAGTTGCCGTGTGTGTTTGAAATCTGACCGTTGGAACATGTGTCAGTTCCTTAGTGACCCAGGGTCATTTCAGACAAATCAGGTCGGGTTGCCTAGTGGCTATAAATAGCCCACCCCCTACAACCATAAACGGTTGGCTGCTCATAGTTAGAGTATGGCTTTTGTCGTTTGAGAGCAACCCACCTCGAAGCCTTTGAGAGAGAATTCCTTGCGAGGATAAAGCCCTAACCACCCAGAGCCAAAGAGTGTTAGGCATCACTTAAGTCTTCCTATCTGTGTGATCTGAAGACTTATTACACTTGAGGACTGTGAATCCTCCAGCCGGTTAGGCGTCGCGTTTTGAGCATCCAAGAGTCATTGTGGATCGCCGGTGAATGAAGTCTGTGAAGGTTTGGAAGTCTACCTTGAAGACTTACCAGAGTGATTGGGCGAGGACTGGGTGTCCTTAGCTCAAGGGGAATAAGGTGAAGACGAGGTCTTCTGAGTTGAATCTCAGCCTCCCTAACCAGACGTACAGTTGTCACAGCAAATGGAACTAGTCCAACAAATCATTGTCTTCAACGAGTCACTGGTTTCATCCTTCCCTTCCCTTTACTTACTGTTGGTCCTTGTGAAGTCATTGTACAATTGCATCACCAATTGGCTTCACTGAGTGATTATTTGTTCTAATTGGCTTCACAATATCTTCCTACCTGATCCTCACTGCCTAGCTGCTATTAGTCATTGTGCTTTCACTTCATTGAATACTTGACTATGGCTTGCCTAGTGTAGTCTACCTTCCGCTGCATGGTAATAGGTTTACTTCTATCGTTTGTCTTTGAAACTTACATGTTTTGAAGACTTACATAAAAATCGCCTATTCACCCCCCTCTAGTCGATCACTAGCACTTTCAATTGGTATCAGAGCAAGGTACTCCCTTGTTCTGTGTGATTCTGTTTAACCACCTGGAGTTTAGCTATGTTGACTGCAGGGATAATTAAAGTCTTTGCTGCGTGCCCCGTCTTCGATGGAACTGAATATCCCTACTGGAAGAATAAGATGCGCGTGCATCTTGAAGCCATTGATGTCGACCTATGGTATGTCGTCAAGAACGGCGTTCCCAAGGCTGGAGAGGGTGTCATTGCTGCTGATGTCAAGAAGTTCGTTCAACTGGACTCTACTGCCAAGAATATCATCTGTGGTCATCTGACCAAAGGACAGTATGGCCGCGTGAGTGCTTTGGAAACATCTAAGCTAGTCTGGGACTGGCTCTCCAAGGTCAATGAAGGCGTCTCAACCCAGAGAGATCAGAGAATCAGTGTCCTTCGCAACCTCTTCAACCGCTTCCAGAGAAATGTAGCGACCCGACCCGAATGGATCAAGTCTCTGTGCTTAAGTGTCATCCCTGGATCGGTATGCTGACACACACAGTACTCAAGGATTTATAATAGAGGTAAATCACATGTAAAAGTAACGTAAATACTATTACCTCAATCCAAATAGCGGAAGTAACAAGATTGTGGATTCCCATAAACACCAATGGCAAAGTTGAGTGTAGGAATCATAACCCTAACGTATCACTTACTCGTCGTAAGATAATCCTGCACCATGAGACGTTGCAGCCACAAAGGGTCAGTACATTGAATGTACTGGCAAATTCACACCAGAGGATAATGATGAATAAAGCCTATCACTACATGCATATTTGGATGGTGGAAAGGCTCTATGGTTATAAGGTTTTTGCGAAAAGCCAATTTTTCCCTACTGCAAAGGAATAAATTTATTTAACTATCATGGTGGTTGTTAAACATTGAGAATGGTTGACAACATTCTCAATCCCAATTAAGTAATATCATTAAGCCCAACAATATTCATTTAAAGTAACGCGATGAGATCAACAGGATAATCCATGAACTAGATACTCAAGATGTCCATAACCGGGGACACAGCTAACCATGATTAGTTTATACACTCTGCAGAGGTTTGCGCACTTTTCCCCACAAGACTCGATCGCCTTCGTTTGGTTTCTTGCACTACATGGTGTTTGAGAAGACGGATGACCGAGACATAGTCTTTCAGAAGCGCTAGCACCTTACGATGGGTAGACCGTACCACCTACATCCCCTACATCTGCTAGTCTACCACTGTAAGAGTTCGCACGACTTAGTCAACTATGCTAGAGCCCATAATAGCTTGTGGCTGCACACAGAAGTTTCTAGCATGAATAATCTTATGATCCCTTTGAGCCTGGGTGGCGGACCGTAGGATGATCACACGGTATATCCCCGGGATCTCCTAGGACAACACTGGTATATCCCCAGGTGTCCGGGCAAGTCCACTGGTATATCCCCAGGGTGCCCCTAGCAATCCACCCATATGTGTATTCAAGTTGCCACCTTAAGTTGAACCATTAAATAACAATCTCACATCTATCATGGATTTCACTCATACCCAAACCACGTCTACGAGCATAGCATAGCAATATAAGCAACACGTAGAAGTAACTCCCAAGGGTTTGATAGTAACAGGGCAATACGTTCCTACCTCATCAACTACTTCCCAATCCCACAATTTAATTAGATCCTAATCATGCAATGCTTGAGGTTTGATCTAATGCAATGAAAACTGGGTATGAAGGGGATATGATCAAAGTGTGAACTTGCCTTGCTGATGATCCACGAAACCTAACGATTCGAAGTAACACGCGGCACACTCCGGGTATTCTATCACAGACAAACAAACAAGCATACAATAAGTACTCATCTAATGCACAGGTAAAACTCAAATAAGAGATCTAACCAGAAGGTTCAACTTAAGAACTCCGGTTGGCAAAAAGAATCAAATCGAACAAAGCAACGAAAGTCAAACTGCGAAAGAAAACAACTTCGTTCTAGTAATCTGGATCTAGGGCAAATTTATAGTAGCAAAATCTTGTTTAAGTTGGTTAAACGGATAAAGGGTTTCGAGACGAATCCCTTGGCGCTTGAATAGCCTGATTCCGATAAACGAGCGAAAAGTTAAACTAAAACGAAAATCAGATCAGGAATCGCGATCAGAAAAATCGCGGATTTAATCCGAGAAAAAGAAAAACGACGAACACCGATTTTTTTCTCTTTTTTTTCGGCACGGAAAAAGAGGCGCAACGAACCTCGGGTGGCGGGATCGTCGGCGGCAGCGGCTCCGACGGCGCGCACGGATCGAGGCGGGGCTGATGGGCTGGGGCGGCTCGGGGCGGTGCTATTTAAAGTCTGCCCCCGGGCGGTGTCCCGCTCGGCTACGGCCCGAAGTCGGTTCGTTTTTTTATTCTTCTCGGAAGAAAAATAAAAAGAAATACTAAACGGACTCCAAAAATTCCGAAATAAATTTTCACGGGCTTCTAAAATCAAGTCGCACAAGGTGAACATTTATTTGGGCCCTAAATGCAATTTTGAGAAACGCACATTTTTCCTAAATTCAAATAAAACATCGAAAAACTCCGAAATAAAATCTTATTTGATTTTTTATTAAATCCTCAATATTTCTTTATTTTGGGAAAGTCATTTTATTCCCTCTCTCATATTTTTGTAATATAAATAATTGATGATAAAATAAATAAAATGAAATGATCCTATTCTCAACATTTGAGAAAACTCAAATATGAAAATAACGAAATCCCCAACTCTCTCCATGGGTCATTGAGTTGCGTAAAGTTTCAGAATTGGAAATATTTTCCAAATGAAATTCAAATATTTTCAAAACCCCATGTCATTTAAATAAATGGAAGAAGTCATGTCATCTTCTCTCCAGGGTTTTGTGATGAAAAGAATTTGAATTATCGGGGATCAAAAGAAAAAGGTGAAAGTTTGGGAAAGTCCTTTTATTCCCTCTCATTTAACTTTCAAAAGTTTCGAATTTCACTCACTTTCAGACAATCAATCAACCAATCAATCAAATCTATCTATTTGTTTATAACATTCCAATATTTAGAATTTTGGGATGTTACAAACCTACGACCCTTAAAATGAATCTCGTCCTCGAGATTTGGAGAGGCTAGTAATAAATAGGTTAGGGTTTGGGGGTCTCCTCAAAATCCATCAATCATCACACGGGGTCTGGAGTGCTACCACACTTAGAAGCATGGTTACTGTTCCATCAAAACTCATATACTGCATCCTTATTCTTGACAGTGTCGGTCTTCTCAGATCCTCGAGAAATTCCTTCTCTGAGCTCTTCCGGTAGTGGCATAATCTTTACCACAATTTTTCTATCCTTTCATTTGGTAAGGTTATTCCGAGACTGGGTCTTCTTAGCTGATAGGTCTGGCGCCAAAACTAAACAACTATCGATATCTCATGGTGGTCAACAATTTATGGTTTCTCCTGCAGGAAATGGGTCTGGTTGATCCTCACCGTATAACCTACGGTTGGCAAAGCTGCCTTGTACAAGGAAAAAAAATACCTATACCATTCTAAGGCTTCAAACAAGGTTTAATACCGTCGTCTCTCTACTATAGGTAAGTCACTCAGATTTACCATCCCATATAGCAAGGCGAATAATAAGAGTAAGTCGGTATGGTGATCAATCCATCCCGCACCCAAATCATTACCATGTGTATAGTTTAGCGAATCTCGCATACTAACACTTGGTCATCCTCACAAGCATTGCAGAATTTCTCTTGTCGGTGAACGAAGTTCGGATATATCCATAGATTCTGCAAGCCAGACAAGCATCTATCGTTCCTTCACAACTGTCAGGTTTTGTGTTACTCCTATAAAATTGTCTATCGATAAAATTGTAACTTCTTCCAGGGTTTTTCCTTTAGCAAGAATGTGCTTGCTTCTTGGCAGGTCCTGGGGCCTGTGGGTTATGGCCCATCTCATCACTTGTAGTCCTTGAACTTATCATCGGGCAACTGATCATTATTCCAACTTCCAACTTCCTAGTATTCTTATTATACTAAAATCCATCCAATTGTACTGTCTTACTTCCTTCTATTGACACCAAACTAAGACGTGATTATTCAAACTCATTACGGAGTTACAATCGTTCCATAATACCAACATCATACCTCCTTTATATCCAATAGTAATTCATCTCTTCATCCTCGTGGGTTATCCCACATACCGAGGTAAAACTTATACTTATGAAGTCCATACTCTACTTCGTGGAACATCATTATCCTTTCCAGGGTCAAGCATCCTTACAGGGAAATATTGGCCATCTCTGCATGACAGTTCTTCAACTGGGAAATGTGAAACACATCATGAACTCCTGACAGTCCTTCGGGTAACTCCAACTTGTAGGCCACTTCTCCCATACGCTCCAAAACTCGGTATGGTCCTAAAAATCTCGGGGCTAACTGTCCCTTAACTCCAAATCGTTTAACTCCTCGCAGAGGGGTCACACGAAGACATGCTCTGTCTCCAATTTCATAGGCTACCTCCTTGCATTTTTTATTTATTTTTGAGTCTGCATAACTCTTCTGCCTGGACTGAGCTACCTTTAGTCTATCTCGAATCAACTTAACATTCTCTTTGGACTCCTTGATCACATTTGGTCCAAACAACTGACACTCTCCAACTTCATCCCACATACTCTTGGGGTATCACACATATCGAGACAAAATTCATATTCATTTTATCCGAAATCCACTCAGTGGAGTAGCCTTATCTTTCCCAGGGGTCAGGGGTTCTTACAAGGTACTACCACCCTTAAAATGCACAAATCTTCCATAGACCATATTTCTCATGTCCTCAAAAATGGTCAAAATTCTTCTTCATAGGGTAACAACTCATAAAATCCATATCAATACCAACGATGCTACTTTATTCACTCTCAATTGATTACAATCTCTCACTTTTCCATTACATGTCTCAACTCAACACCTCAATATAAAAGAAAATGTTCTCACTTCTACTACTCCATTTCTTTTGTTGCAAACTCAACTCTAGCACAAGTTTCCTTCTCCTTGGGACAATCTCTGGCAAAGTGCCCTGCTCCATTACAACTAAAACATATTACTTCTGACAAGTATCGAGGTTTCCTTTTTGGGTAACTGTTGAGGTAGTGCCCTGACTCCTTGCACCTGTAACAGGTGATATGACTCAGGTCCTTCCTGGAATCCAATCTGCTTCTCTTCCTGGACCTTTCTATGCCAATCATGGCTTCTATTTCCTGTCGGTCATATTCTACTTCCTCTGTCGGGAATTCTACTAGATCCCCATTCAAACAATTTTGGGAGATGTGTCCTTCTTCTCCACATGAATAGCAAGACTTAGTGCAGGGTCTACTCGGGTCCTCTTTAGGTGTGTCCTCCACATCTTCCTTCATCACAAATTCTTCTAAAATTTCCATGAGGGCTCCTTTCATTACTTCTTTCTTCTTCTGGATGGTTCTTTGTACCATGGGGTAAATGTGACACTGAGCAGGGTAGTGGGTAGTCCCTTCACAAGAAACAAGTAATCTGCCTAGTTGGGCATTCTTCAACTGGTTGACTTCCTTCACAATTTGGGCATTCATCCTTGTGTTCTTTATGGGTGTGTCCTACTTCTCCATGAATCTTGCATGCACCAGGTTTCTTCATATCCTTTCCATAAGGCTTCAACTTCTGGGACACAAATCGAGACTTTGGCAAAGTTAACTTAAATTAT
Organism: Triticum dicoccoides; assembly: GCF_002162155.2. Classification (NCBI taxonomy): domain Eukaryota; kingdom Viridiplantae; phylum Streptophyta; class Magnoliopsida; order Poales; family Poaceae; genus Triticum; species Triticum dicoccoides. The sequence continues at coordinate 517,911,382 of NC_041382.1, read as the reverse complement.
TTCCAAGTGGTTACTCCTTGCCATCCATTGATGGTTTGGTACATTCTCCACCAAGTAGAAAAACCTCTTTCAAAGTACTGAAGAGCATGCTGGGTCATATCATTTCCAACTATAGGGTTATTCTTCATGTGATCCTCTATGTTATGAATCCATTGGTCCGTCTCCAATTGACCCATCGGTCTAGAAAATGTAAGCTCATCTTCATTCATCCTCTATTGGGTCCATGGGTTTGGGGTGAGATAAGAGAGATAGAGAGGGATACACACAATACAAACAAAAGTTTTGAAAAGACAGATTTTATTTGTGGCTGTCGGGAAAAACATCAAACAATGACAGCTCACAAACATCACATCTAACATAGGTATATAACAGGGGTTTGGTCTTCTAAAGGTCAATAAATCTTCAACATCTCCAAACTCTTCAAGCCTTGTTCATGCCTCCAATGGCTTCTTCCGATCGTGCTTGTCCTTTTCCAGTTCTTTTGCCAGATCATCTCTATTGACGTGAAGTCTCTCGTGACCTCCTTTAATATTTCTGGAGTTGCATTCCAAACTTCCGAGTTTCAACATCCTTGACATGAACCATGATCCTGCTGTCCTTCAGTTCTTAATGAATCTCCGGTATCTCGAGGTTTTGCTCCTCCAGCTTGGCTACTTCAGCTCCTTGGTCCTAAGTTCTTCACGGAATGCTTCTTGTCAAATACGGCTTCTTGTAGGTCCATCTTAACTTCTTGATGTACTACTCCAGATCCTGGTGATACTCCGGCTAAGGTTAAAACTTCACCTCTTACTGATAGATGCTCCATTAGCCTTCTACCATCCAATCCTTCCATGCATATGCATGCCTAACTCAGCATGGTGACAATAGCATAAGCGGGCGATAACATCATGGATAGCCGTGTTTCTGCCCTTGTCATTTCCTCGAGCTATCATTCCATAGTTGATATCTCCTGCCTTAGGGTTTTCCTTGGCAGAACTTTGAGTTTTTAATTCTCCATGCTCCGGTCTTTCTCCGATACACCTTGATCTCGGGTATTGACAACTTTCATAGTCTGCCAAGTTCCAAAAGGGTAGCCTTCCTAGGTCATACAAATCTGGGAATTCTTCAGAGCCTTCAAATTCTACTTGTCTTCGGAGTCTTCAACCATTGTAGTTTCCATTATTCAGATGCACGGAAAATACTCTTCATTCCAAAGCGGTCTTAGTTGTCCAATATCTTGTACTTCTTAGAGTGGTCTCATCAGTCAAATCCTCGTCTAGTCAAAAGGGGAAAGGGGTATGGTCTCACTAAAGGGAATTTTTGAATAAGCTCAGAAGAGAAGAGAGGTAAAAGATCTTTTTGAAAGGGAAAGTTGTAGAGAAAAATCTTTGCTATGGGCTTGCCAGTTTCTAGGGTCACGTCCTACAGTCAACATGTGCTCTGATACCATCTTGTAGCGACCCGACCCGAATGGATCAAGTCTCTGTGCTTAAGTGTCATCCCTGGATCGGTATGCTGACACACACAGTACTCGAGTATTTATAACAGAGGTAAATCACATGTAAAAGTAACGTAAATACTATTACCTCAATCCAAATAGCGGAAGCAACAAGATTGTGGATTCCCATAAACACCAACGGCAAAGTTGAGTGTAGGAATCGTAACCCTAACATATCACTTACTCATCATAAGATAATCCTGCAACATGAGACGTTGCAGCCACAAAGGGTCAGTACATTGAATGTACTGGCAAATTCACACCAGAGGATAATGATGAATAAAGGCTATCACTACATGCATATTTGGCTGGTGGAAAGGCTCTATGGTTATAAGGTTTTTGCGAAAAGCCAATTTTTCCCTACTGCAAAGGAATACATTTATTTAACTATCATGGTGGTTGTTAAACATTGAGAATGGTTGACAGCATTCTCAATCCCAATTAAGTAATATCATTAAACCCAACAATATTCATTTAAAGTAACATGATGAGATCAACAGGATAATCCATGAACTAGATACTCAAGATGTCCATAACCGGGGACACGGCTAACCATGATTAGTTTATACACTCTGCAGAGGTTTGCGCACTTTTCCCCACAAGACTCGATCGCCTTCGTTTGGTTTCTCGCACTACATGGTGTTTGAGAAGACGGATGACCGAGACATAGTCTTTCAGAAGCGCTAGCACCTTACGATGGGTAGACCGTACCACCTACATCCCCTACATCTGCTAGTCTACCACTGTAAGAGTTCGCACGACTTAGTCAACTATGCTAGAGCCCATAATAGCTTGTGGCTGCACACGGAAGTTTCTAGCATGAATAATCTTATGATCCCTTTGAGCCTGGGTGGCGGGCTGTAGGATGATCACACGGTATATCCCCGGGATCTCCTAGGACACCACTGGTATATCCCCAGGTGTCCGGGCAAGTCCACTGGTATATCCCCAGGGTGCCCCTAGCAATCCACCCAGATGTGTATTCAAGTTGCCACCTTAAGTTGAACCATTAAATAACAATCTCACATCTGTCATGGATTTCACTCATACCCAAACCACGTCTACGAGCATAGCATAGCAATATAAGCAACACGTAGAAGTAACTCCCAAGGGTTTGATAGTAACAGGGCAATACGTTCCTACCTCATCAACTACTTCCCAATCCCACAATTTAATTAGATCCTAATCATGCAATGCTTGAGGTTTGATCTAATGCAATGAAAACTGGGTATGAAGGGGATATGATCAAAGTGTGAACTTGCCTTGCTGATGATCCGCGAAACCTAACGATTCGAAGTAACAGGCGGCGCACTCGGGTATTCTATCGCAGACAAACGAACAAGCATACAATAAGTACTCATCTAATGCACAGGTAAAACTCAAATAAGAGATCTAACCAGAAGGTTCAACTTAAGAACTCCGGTTGGCAAAAAGAATCAAATCGAATGAAGCAACGAAAGTCAAACTGCGAAAGAAAACAACTTTGTTCTAGTAATCTAGATCTAGGGCAAATTTTACAGTAGCAAAATCTTGTTTAAGTTGGTTAAATGGATAAAGGGTTTCGAGACGAATCCCTAGGCGCTTGAATCGCCTGATTCCGATAAGTGAGCGAAAAGTTAAACTAAAACGAAAATCGGATCAGGAATCGCGATGAGAAAAATCGCGGATTTAATCCGAGAAAAAGAAAAACGACGAACGCCGAATTTTTTTTCTCTGTTTTTTTCGGCACGGAAAATGGGGCGCGACGAACCTCGGGCGGCGGGATCATCAGCGGCGGCGGCGGCGGCTCCGGCGGCGCGCGCAGATCGAGGCGGGGCTGATGGGTTGGGGCGGCTCGGGGCGGCGCTATTTAAAGGCTGCCCCGGGCGGTGTCCCGCTCGGGTACGGCCCGAAGTCGGTTCGTTTTTTTTGTTCCGCTTGGAAGAAAAATAAAAATAATTACTAAACGGACTCCAAAAATTCCGAAATAAATTTTCACGGGCTTCTAAAATCAAGCTGCACAAGGTGAACATTTATTTGGGCCCTAAATGCAATTTTGAAAAACGCACATTTTTCCTAAATTCAAATAAAACACCGAAAAACTCTGAAATAAAATCTTATTTGATTTTTTTATTAAATCCTCAATATTTCTTTATTTTGGGAAAGTCATTTTATTCCCTCTCTCATATTTTTGTAATAGAAATAATTGAAGATAAAATAAAAAAAATCAAATGATCCTATTCCCAACATTTGAGAAAACTCAAATATGAAAATAACGAAATCCCCAACTCTCTCCGTGGGTCATTGAGTTGCGTAAAGTTTCAGAATTGGAAATATTTTCCAAATGAAATTCAAATATTTTCAACACCCCATGTCATTTAAATAAATGGAAGAAGTCATGTCATCTTCTCTCCAGGGTTTTGTGATGAAAAGAATTTGAATTCTCGGGGATCAAAAGAAAAAGGTGAAAGTTTGGGAAAGTCCTTTTATTCCCTCTCATTTAACTTTCAAAAGTTTCAAATTTCACTCACTTTTAGACAATCAATCAACCAATCAATCAAATCTATCTATTTGTTTATAACATTCCAAAATTTAGAATTTTGGGATGTTACTAGAAATGACAATGAGAATGTCCAGCTCACGTTTGATCGACTCACTGGCATCACAAATGAGCTTCAAGCCCTCGGCACTACTGAGATCACCAAGCATGAAGTCGTCAAGACACTCCTGAGATCACTTGACAGTTCGTTTGACACCCTAGCCCTGATGATTCAAGAACGTCCTGATTTCAAGACACTCGATCCGTCTAACATACTTGAGAGGCTCAACACACACGAGTTTCAGCTTTCTGAGAAAAGAGACATCTACGGTCCCAACTATGGGCGAACTCGTGCCTTGAAGGCAAAAGCTGTCTCCTTATCTGAAGAAGAATCTGACAGCAGTTCTGATGATCCTGAAGACATTGGAAAGGAGCTTGCTATGCTTGTGAAGAAGTTCCAAAAATTTACCAAGAAGAAAGGCTTTAGAAAGTCTTCACGGTCAAGCTCAAGGAATGATGAAGCTCCTGCTCATGACTACAAGAAGAGAACATGTCACAAGTGCAAGAAACCTGGCCACTACATCTCTGAGTGTCCACAGTGGGACAATGAGAACAAGAAGAAGAAGAAAAGCAAGGAGTATGACTCTGACGACAAGAAGAAGAAGAAATACTCAAAGTCTTCTTCCAAGTCTTCCTCAAAGTCTTCATCACACAAGAAGAGCTCATCTGGCAAGACACGTGCGTTTGTTGGCAAGGAAATGGATTCTGAGGAGGAGTTCGCTTCTGAGGAGGCGGAGGTGGAGTCTGAGGAGGAGTCCGATTCTGGCGTTGCGAGTCTGACTACAGCATACGTTGCCAATTCCATCTTCAACACTGAAGACAATGACTTCATCTCTGACACCGATGCAAATGACAAGGACTACTCCGCTCCTTCCTACTGCTTCATGGCACGCGGTGCCAAGGTAAACACACGCACTACTCACTATCAAACATCTAGTGACGATGACTCTGATTGTGGTTCCAAACCCAGCTACAAATAACTTGCTAAAATTGCAAATGAACAATAGAAAGCTATGGAACACATTCAAATACTGTTAGACAAAAGCAATGATCTGTTAGACGTTGAAATAACTCGATCTCAGTCCTTAATTGAAGACATAAAAAATCTTCACGTTAAGTATGAGGAACTTGAAAGTCGTCATGAAACGCTCTCAACAACTCATGAAAGGCTCTCCTATGATTATCTTCAAAGGAAGCAAGATCTTGAGAAATTGAGAGCGGCTCATGAGGATCTTCAAAAGGAAAACGAGTCACTTCGCGCCGAACAGATCAGTTCAGCTCAGGAAGGATTTGAACCACCATGTCTTAAATGCATTGAGCATGATAACACTACTTATGTTGCTGAATGTTCTACTGCTGCTACTATTGCAATATCTTCAACTGTTGATGTGGTAACTAACCCCTCTGCTGAGGATACCACTGCTATTGCTGATGAGAATGCTAGGTTGAAGACATTGCTTGAAACAGGATGTACAAAAGTCTTAAAGGGCATCAGATACTATGTGATGTCCTCAAAAGGCAGATCCTGAACCGAAACCCGAGGAAAGAGGGTGTTGGGTTCATAAGGAAAATGAATGTTGATGGCTCTTACTGGAAACCTGAGCAGTACCCCAAAACCACGTGGGTTGCTGCAAAGGAACCTTTAGCAGATCCATCCACTCTATCTAGCTTCACGTGTGCTAACCCCATTGTCATTGATGAATCCTTTGATGCAAACTATAAACTGTTTAAGAATCAGAATGGTGAAGTGTTTGCCAGGTATATTGGTACTAACTGCAGGAATGGGTCGCCTATGAAGAAGATATGGGTGCCGAAAAAGTGTTTGGAGAATCTTCCTGTGAATGTCATCATGACACCACAAGTGAAGAAGACAAACCCCAGACCATAGGCTTCATACGGTCCAAAGGCTTCATACAGACAGAGGACTCACCTGAGTCACACTAACGCAAATGTTTTGCAGGGAAACCAGACTCAGTTCTATGAATATGAGAAAGGTTCATCAAACCGCTATGCTCATAAGACCAAGAACTATTCTGCCTATTCTTATGAGTACTATTGTCCGCCTGCTAGACTTTTTGCTAGGGCTCCAAAGCCAAAGTTCTTAGATGCTGCACTTAGACTTATCGCTTCTAAGCCACCCTTGAAGATGTGGGTGGCTAAGAAAGCTTAACTCTCTTTTGCAGGGAAGGGTCTCCAGCAGAAAACCAAAATCGTCTGACGCTATTGCTGGGGACCTTAAACATCTTGTAGGGCGCAAGATCAAATGCCCGAATGGTCTTACTATGTACTTCGTTCCTGAATCGCTTGCTACTCTCCCTATCAGTCCTAATCTCGATCTAAGCTTTCATAACCCACTGGTTCGTCAAATGTTTTTGCTTCACAATTCTCTTCGTGAAGCCTATCCCCCTAACTGCACTGTAGGGTACGACACCAGCTGCTTCAGAATGGATTATTGATAGTGGATGTACCAATAACATGACTGGCAAAAGAAGCCTTCTTATGGAATCAACCTTATGTCCATCCGACAAGAGTCACATCACATTTGCTGACACTGGTAAAACTAAGGTATTGGGTCTAGGTAGAGTTGCAATCTCAAAGGATCAACACATGGATAAAGTCATGCTTGTTGAATCCCTTGGCTTCAACTTAATGTCTGTCTCAATGCTTTGCGATTTAAATATGATTGTGATGTTTGGAAAATATCGTTGCCTTGTTCTAATGGAATCTGACAAGTCTCTAGTGTTTCAAGGGTATCGGAAAGATGATTTGTACGTGGTAGATTTCTCAGCAGGACCACAGCTTGCCGTATGTCTTCTAGCAAAAGCTTCAGAATGCTAGGTTGAAGACACTGCTTGAAACAGGGATGTACAAAAGTCTCAAAGGGCATCAGACACTATGTGATGTCCTCAAAAGGTAGATCCTGAACCGAAACCCTAGGAAAGAGGGTGTTGGGTTCGAAAGGAAAATGAATGCTGATGGCTCATACTGGAAACCTGAGCAGTACCCCAAAACCACATGGGTTGCTGCAAAGGAACCTTCAGCGGATCCATCCACCCTATCTGGTTTCACTTGTGCTAATCCCATTGTTATTGATGAATCCTTTGATGCAAACTATAGACTGTTTAAGAATCAAAATGGTGAAGTGTTTGCCAGGTATATTGGTACTAACTGCAGGAATGGACCGCCTATGAAGAAGATCTGGGTGCCGAAAAGGTGTTTGGAGAATCTTCCTGTGAATGTCACCATGACACCACAAGTGAAGAAGACAAACCCTAGACCATAGGCTTCATACAGTCCAAAGGCTTCATATAGACAGAGGACTCACCTGAGTCGCACTAACACAAATGTTTTGCAGGGAAGCCATACTCAGGCCTATGAATATGAGCGCGGTTCATCAAACCGCCATGTTCATAAGACCAAGAACTATTCTGCCTATTCTTATGAGTACTATTGTCCACCTGCAAGACTTTTTGCTAGGGCTCCAAGGCCAAAGTTCTCAGATGCTGCACTTAGACTCATTGCTTCAAAGCCACGCTTGAAGATGTGCGTGGCTAAGAAAGCTTAACTCTCTTTTGCAGGGAAAGGTCTCCAGCAGAAAACCAAAATCGTCTGACGCTATTGCTGGGGACCTTAAACATCTTGTAGGGCGCAAGATCAAATGCCCAAATGGTCTTATTATGTACTTTGTTCCTGAATCGCTTGCTACTTGCCCTATCAGTCCTAATCTCGATCTAAGCTTTAATAATCCACTGGTTCGTCAAATGTTTTTGCTTCACAATTCTCTTCGTGAAGCCTATCCCCCTAACTGCACTATAGGGTACGACACCAGCTGCTTCAGAATGGATTATTGATAGTGGGTGTACAAATCACATGACTGGCAAGTGAAGCCTTCTCATGGACTCAACTTTACGTCCATCTGACAAAAGTCACATCACATTTGCTGACACTGGTAAAAGCAAGGTATTGGGTCTAGGTAGAGTTGCAATCTCAAATGATCAACACATGGATAAAGTCATGCTTGTTGAATCCCTTGGTTTCAACTTAATGTCTGTCTCAATGCTTTGCGATTTAAACATGGTTGTGATGTTTGGAAAATATAGTTGCCTTGTCTAATGGAATCTGACAAGTCTCTAGTGTTTGAAGGGTATCGGAAAGATGATTTGTACGTGGTAGATTTCTCAGCAGGACCTCAACTTGCAGTATGTCTTCTAGCAAAAGCTTCTGAATGCTGGCATGAGGAACCTCCACACCCTTGCAAGGAAGAAGCATGTCATAGGCATCGAGGGCGTCAAGTTCAAGAAGGATCACTTATGCAGTGCCTGTGAAGCAGGAAAGATGACGAGGGCCAAGCATCCCTCGAAGACAATCATGACAACGACTCAACCCTTCGAACTGCTCCACATGGATCTTTTCGGTCCCACTCATTACTCAACTCTTACTACTACTGCTTGTCTCTATGGCTTTCTCATTGTTGATGATTATTCAAGATATACTTGGGTGCATATAATCCTCTACAAGACTGAAGTGCAGGATGTCTTCAGACGCTTCGCCAGTCGAGCAATGAACAACTATGGCGCCAAGATAAAGCACATCAGAAGTGACAATGGCACTGAATTCAAGAACACTGGCCTAGATACATATCTTGATACCTTAGGCATCACACATGAATTCTCAGCTCCGTACACGCCACAGCAGAATGGCGTCGTCGAACGCAAGAACATAACACTTATTGAGATGGCCCGGACGATATTTGATGAATACAAGACTCCAAGAAAATTCTAGCCGGAAGCCATTGATACTGCATGTCATATCATCAACCATGTTTATCTTCACAAGCTTCTGAACAAGACATCCTATGAGCTCCTTACTGGCAAGAAGCCAAATGTCAGTTACTTCAGAGTATTTGGCGCCAGGTGCTGGATCAAGGATCCACATCACACTTCAAAATTTTCACCAAAAGCACATGAGGGTTTTATGCTTGGATATGGAAAGGATTCGCACTCCTACAGAGTCTTCAACCTTTTTCACTATAAAGTGGTTGAAACAGTGGATGTGCGTTTTGATGAGACGAACGACTCACAAAGAGAGCACCTGCCAAATGTGCTAGATGAAGTTCCATCCAGTGAATCAATCAAACTTATGGGAACTGGAGAAATCATACCGCCTGAAGCTAAGCCTGAAGAGGAACTTATCATCATCGCACCTGATCAACCTGAAGACAATGCTCATCCTAAAGACAATCCCTCTAACGATGACAATGATCAGCAAGAGCAAAATCTTCGTCCTGTACATCCTCGTGTTGCAAATGAAGTACAGATTGAGAGAATAATTGATAGCATCAATGCACCAGGTCCACTCACTCGTTCAAGGGCAACATGGCTAGCAAATTTCTGTGGGCACTTTGCATTCGTCTCAATAACTGAACCCAAGAAAGTTGAAGAAGCCTTCATGGAACCTGAATGGATTCAAGCTATGCAAGAAGAGCTTCAACAGTTTGAGCTGAATAATGTATGGGAACTGGTTAAGCGTCCTGATCTTCGCAAGCACAATATAATAGGCACCAAATGGATATATCGCAACAAGCAATATGAGCTTGGTCAAGTTGTCAGAAACAAAGCTCGTCTCGTTGCTGAAGGATACACTCAAGTTGAGGGGATTGACTTCGATGAAACATTTGCTCCTGTGGCTAGACTTGAAGCCATACGCATATTGCTGGCCTATGCAAATTATCATAACATACTTCTATATCAAATGGATGTGAAGAGCGCTTTTCTCAATGGCAAGATTGAAGAGGAAGTGTATGTTGCACAACCGCCTGGCTTTGAAGATCCAAAACATCCTGACATGGTGTACAAGCTCAACAAGGCACTGTATGGCCTCAAACAAGCCCCTCGGGCTTGGTATGACACACTCAAAGACTTCCTAAAGAGAAAAGGCTTCAAATCTGGTTCCCTCGACCCCACTCTCTTCACGAAGACATATGATGGTGAACTGTTTGTGTGCCAAATATATGTGGATGACATTATCTTCGGCTGCACCAATCAGAAATACAGTGAAGAGTTTGGATATATGATGCAAGAGCAATATCAGATGTCCATGATGGGTGATCTGAAGTTCTTCCTTGGTCTTCAAATACGTCAGCAACGCAACGGCATCTTCATATCTCAAGAGAAGTACCTCAAAGATTGCCTGAAGAAATTTGGTATGCAAGACTGCAAAGGCTTCACGACGCCAATGCCAGCCAAACATCATTTGGGTCCCGACGACAATGGTAAAGAGTTCGATCAAAACGTATACCGCTCCATGATTGGTTCTTTACTTTATCTATGTGCATCTAGGCCAGATATTATGCTTAGTGTTTGGATGTGTGCTTGATTCCAAGCGGCACCAAAGGAATCGCATCACTTAGCTGTGAAGCGAATTCTTCGATATTTGGCTTACACCCCAACACTAGGATTATGGTATCCAAAGGGCTCAGAGTTTGATCTGATTGGATTCTCGGATGCTGATTATGCTGGTGACAAGGTGGATCGCAAGTCTATATCAGGCACATGTCACTTTCTGGGACGATCACTTGTATGTTGGTCTTCAAAGAAGCAGAACTGTGTATCTCTCTCCACTGCTGAATCTGAATACATTGCTACTGGATCTTGCTGCACTCAACTTCTGTGGATGAAGCAAACACATTTGGTTTGGCTTCAATCTCAACATGTCTTCATGATTATCTTCACTATGTTGATTATATATACTAGTGTTTTATCCTCTACAGCATTCACTTATAGCTATGTCTTCTTGTTGAATCTTTTGAACTAAGTGAATGTGATCGGACCCTAACCTCTCTATGCTTTCTATCTCAAACTCTATCTCTCCAAATCATATGCATTCTCTTGAAATTGTCGAATGTCTTCTCTGCGTCCTTGTCAGCAGAAGATACAGAGACAAACATTAAGTCCGCTTTCAATGCTAATTCCTTCACCTGAAACCCGGAGAAGTGGGAACGACCACCCGACAATCCAGGCGTGCATGGGAACGTGGAACAACCTCCGATATGTTGCATGATGGCCACGTGTCCTTCAGATGTGAATCGCCAGGGGCACCTGTGTAATAACTCTGTGCCGTCCCTGTCCCTATAAATACATGCCTCTCCACAGTCATTATCCTTTCTTCCACTCTCGCACAAACCCTAGCGCCACCGCTAGCCCTCGACGACGCCGGTGATGAAGCGCTTAGCTGCCGCGACCTCTCCGACGCCGTCTTCACGCCGGTCGCGGACATCGTCTTCTCCGCCGTCGCCATAGGTGTCCTCTGTCGCCAAGTTAGGGCACGGATGATCGAACTGCTCGGCCTCCTCTCCCACTCCGTCTAGCAGTTCTTTGTGCGGTAAATAAAACTTCCTTTTTACGGCCCTTTTGATCCTATAGATTCATCACTTTCTACCACAAGCAGTTTCTGTTCACACAAGTCGGATCTATTTCATACTGCATCTCATAATATGCCTAGTATGTTCACTTATGCTTCACAAAGTAGTTAGATTCCTCACTTGTACTGATCCGTGGATTCGTACAAATCTGGAACCAACTCCTTATCTATGAGTGAATGTCTTCGCACGATGAGGTCAATGTCTTCTAAACTGATTTATCTTCAAAATCTTCTGAGAATGCATATGACCTCTTCCCCTTCCCTCGCACCTTAATGCTGTCATAGGTACATGTCCGTGGAAGAATCCCTTGGTTCTCATAGTTTGCATTCATTTGCAGAATTCTTACAGCATCATATAAATTCTCCCGAAGCTAGTTCCTGTTTGTCTAGCAAGCGAAAGCCTTTGAAGCCTTTGAAGGTGTTGAAGCCATTCAGCTTGAAGTTCATGGCTGCAGAGAAATCAGTAAGGAAGGGTGGCAGACAGCATCGTGGGGGAACGTCAAGAGATTTGCCTGATGACCTCTCAGAGCTTTACAAGACAGATCCTGAAGAGGATTACAATCAGCGCAAGACCCGAAACCAATGGATTCGAAGATATTGGGTTGAACAATGGTTCAAGTACAGGTTTGTGACCCAGGAATATGCTGAGAAAAACGCCATCAAGCGACCATGGGGAGACATACTATACAAAAATCTTCAACCCAGGTCCAGAGATGAAGCCATTGAACAAGGCTTCTATCCCTGCATGGTCCGTGGACCACAACCTGCGGATGCTGACCCATCGTCATTGTTATGGTGTCGTGACGACAATCTGTTCAAGCGCAACTTCCAGTTTGCCCAGAATTCGGCGAAGCAGAACAAGAATTCATTGGGACTAGACTTCAACCCTGGTCCCTCTGCTCCCCGTGCCGATGGCACCCACGAAGCTGAACCCAATCTTGTTGGGCCCTTCTACAACCTGGACGGTCTCATCACTCATATCATGGTTCAAGGGACAGCCGTGGATGAGCCTGCAGATGACGCTGAATCTGATGAAGCGCCTGCACCGCCGAAGCCAAAGAAACTGAAGCAGCCTAAAGCTTCAAAGTCTGCCTCGGCACCAAAAATCTCACGGGTGAAGCCACTGGCTACTGCACCTCCTGAAGACAGTGTGCAGTCTGAAGATTTGTCACGCATCTCCAAGCCCTCGAAAGTAAAGATGCCTTTGCAACACACCAGCCAAGAACTGACTGCTGCTGCTATTCTGCGCAACGACGCCATTGATCTGTCCAGCGATGAAGATCTTGCAGATGACGCTCTTGAGCAACTGATCAAGAGCAAAGAAGAAGCAGAAATCTTCAATGATTTGCCTCTCTTTGACGTGTCAATCATCCACAACTTCATTGATGAGTGGTTTGACACGCCCAACCTCAGCTTTGAAGATCTGCGACTTCCAATTGGCCTCAGTGTCGCCTTCCATGGCGCCATTGCTTCAGAGCTAGCTCTAGCTCAGCGCACCGTTGAACTGAAGCAAAAGACTGACTTTGAGAAAGCTCAGCTCAAGAAGCACATGGCCAAGCTCAGCGTGCAAGAGGTCAAAAATTTCAAGATCATGCTGCACGAGCTCAAAGAAGCCTTTCTCAAGAAGCGTGAATAAGCTCAAGGTTCTCGTGAGCGCATGAAGAGCCTGGCTGACAAGAGTGTGCAAGCCTACAATGAGGCTGAGAAGCGCAAGGCCCTTGGTCATCCTGGCATCGATCCCAGGATGGCTTCCAAGAAGAAGAAGAAGCCAGTTGTGGCCGAACCCGACGCACCAAGGCAGGAAGCACATCCTATTGTCTTCCCAGCCAGCATGACTGGCTCGAAGCCAAAGGTCAGGTCAACTGCTTCAGAACTAAAGAAGACGAGGACTGCTGAGGCTGAAGCGAGAAAGAGGAAACATCCTGAAGCCTCTGCTGCTGCTCCCTCAAAGAAGAAGCGCAGGACCAAGAAGGATCGGGCTGCTCCCACAGAGCCCTTAGTTGTTGAACCTATCTCCATGGTTCGCCCTGCCACTGAACATCAAGAGCGCCAACTGACTGTCCATGAGCCTGCTTCCACAGAGGCTCATGAAGCTGAAGACATTCCAGCAGTTGATCCCACCACTGCTGAAGACATTGGTCACCATGACAATGTTGAAGATGATGTAGTTCTTCCTCTAATCGAGCACCATCAGGTATCATCGCCTGTGCTTACGCACAGCGAACTCATCAGCATTGGTCGTCCTCTGACGCCAATTGCTCAGGATGCATCATGGGCTGATCACCCACAACAACAAGTCACACCACCCCGGCAAGAAGAAGAAGATGACTTTGAGGCCCAGCCAACTCCATCTCCAAAGGCGTCGCCAGCGTTATGCAGGCTTCGCAAAGGACCAAGGTCTCAAGTCCCTCCTTCCAGCGTTCCAGAAGGAGAAGTGCCTCACCAATCTGTTGCACATCAAGTGTTTCCAGATGCCCCTCCTACTGTGAATGTCTCCGAGTCTGAGGCTAAAGCTGCTGAAGACATTCCGGCTGCATCAGCCGATGACACACAAGAAGAACGTGTCCCTACTCCCCCCATTACTAAAGAAGCTGTTCTCGAGGAGAACGTGTCAGTGCCCGACCCTCCAGCTCATCAAGTGGAGGTTGAGAATCTTGAGGCTGCCACCCCCAACACAAATAAAGCCAATGACGTAGTCATGGCTGAAGCAAATGTGGAGCCTATACCAATGCCAGAAGTCAATGAAGCCAATGATGTAACTGCTCCTGAAGCCTCTGCTGTGCAGCCCAATGCCTCTGCCACTGCTCCTGTTCCTGCACCTGCTGCTGGTCCTCAGTTTGATTATCATGTTGAGCACAGGCCTCAGGTACAGAAGCCAATGCCAAGGTTGCCCAGGTTTCCAGGTCCTGCATCAGCCCCCGGATCCTTTAATATCAACGGCTTCAAAGCAGACAACACCTTCTTCAACAGCGCCAAGAACCCCTACTCACGGGAAAGAATATTTTCTGATCGGTTCTGGAGCTATCCGCAGCGAAGTTACTACTCATGCATTCTGTACAATCAAGGTCGCATTTTCCCTCATAAGCGTCTTGACACTGAAGCTATAACTGGTCTGCCTTGCTTGGAAGAAGCTCTGGATTGCTTCAAAGAGTCTAGATTGTTGCCTTTTGTCACCGACAAAGAGCACTGGAACGAAGAATTGCTGCTCCAATTCTATGCCACTCTTCACATTCGTGGCTACAACAGAGATCCGAAAACTTGGGTCCTTGAGTGGATGAGCGGAAATGTTCATCACGAAGCCAAAGCCTTTGACATCATTGAGCTCACTGGTCTGCCCACTCCTGGAGATCTATATGAACCTGGTTGTCAGCTTCACAGTGCAGCTATGGAGAGCATCTTTCAGAAACCTGAACCAAACATGAGTCAGATGCTTAGCATGATGAAGCCTTTGCCTCCAGATGCTGCATATCCTAAGGAGTTCTTTGTTGAAGACCTTGAGTATCTGCCACGCACTATCTATCACATTATAAGGCGAACTCTCTGGCCTATCAAAGAACATTTTCCACATGCAAAGCTGGAAGGTGCAATGAAGACTTTCGTCTTTTATATTCTTCATGGCAAATGCTTCAATGCACAAGACTTCTTCATCCGCCAACTTGCTGCATCAGGATCTGATCTTTTTGGCTTGAAGTTTTACGCTCCATGGATAATGCGGCTGATCAAACTACACTCAGCTGTCTCATATCATCCCTCTGCTCGCAATCATCGGATCTTTCTGCCTGACATTGATATGTCCGTTAAAGCCATCTATCCAGAGCCTGCCAAGGAGCCTCTTAGTCTTCAGAATGCTGAGCATCAAAGCTTCTCTCAAAACATTGAAGGAGTTGAAGCAGTCACTCATGTTTATCCTCTGGCTGGTACTACACGTGCACCTCATCGTGCCCTCACTAAAGCCACTGAAAGCACTATTGCCCAATGGCCCAAGAAGCGATCTCGTGTTCTCAATGACCGAGAGCTTCTGGTTGCCCTTCATCAGAAACAGGATAGGCATCATGACTGGCTGAAGCGCCAAATGCAAAGCCTCTTGGTGGATGTCAACCGCATTCGCAATCTTGCCACCAAGAATACCTTTGTTGCCCATGAAACCTATCGGCGTACATGGAAAGGGCTGACGCTTATGTGTTCTGAAGATGATCTTCAAGAGGATGGCTTCTCTAAACCTTTCAAGTTTGACTCTACACCTCCACGAAGGATTGTACTGCGACGAACTCCGTCTCTTGAAGACTCTGAGTTCTCTTCCTCCGCGGCAACTGTGAATGCCAGAGTGATCGATGACGAAGACGATGCTACTTCACCGCCCCCTACTTCTGCACGCATCGACACTGCCCCAAGTTCGTCTGCACCGCCGAACAACACCGACGACCTTGCTACCTCACCTACTCCTCATGGGAATGAGTAGATGCTCTATGTCTTCAAACCTTTTTGGTCCTTACTGACAAAAGGGGGAGAAGCATATGAGTTTGATAGTCTTCAAGCGGGTCCATATGGGCGGTTGCTTTATGTTTTGCCTAGTGTTTACAACTCTCGTTTTGATACATTTGGTTCTTTGAGTTGTAACACTTAAACTCGATGGTCGTCTGCTACTTATTTGCTATTCTGTGATGCGATGATAAATTCCGCATGTGCGGCGATAAATTCCGCACTTAGATCATTTTGCATACGTCCATTTTTCATTATGCATGTCATTATCTTCACATACTTTTCATGCATGATGAATTTTCATCATAAGTTGAAGAGGATCTCCACAAGTACAACCTGCCATGTGCATTTGCATTCCAAAAGCAAATTACTTATATGCACATCTTCAGGGGGAGCCCTTGCAACTTATGAAGACAATTCCCTATCCTTTACATTTCACATATTATATTCCCCGTTGAAAACTTCAACTAGTTTGTCATCAATCACCAAAAAGGGGGAGATTGTAAGTGCATCTAGTGCCACCCCTAGTTGGTTTTGGAGTATTGACGACAAACCTAGTTGAGGGACTAATGTGTTTGTGAGAATTGCAGGATAACACAGGTAGAAGTCCCTCATTGATTCGGTTTTCCTACCAGAGATGACCCCTAAAAATGTATGAAGACATTGAAGTCAAAGGTGGTATGTGAAGACATTCACATTGAAGACTATGACAAGAGAAGACATCGCGTGAAGACTATGGAGCGCGAAGACTTAGCAGTTTCGTCGTTCTGTGTTTTTCCTTGTTGAGTCATAGGAACGACCATACTGTTAAGTAGGGTCCAAGAGAACTAGTCAGAATGACTGAAGTGATGCTTAACCAAAATCCGATGTCTTCGAGTGAAGACTATGAGAGCAAATCTTGTCCAGAGTTGGATAAGTCAGCGTTGCTTGTAGCCCAAGTAAAGTTGCCGTGTGTGTTTGAAATCTGACCGTTGGAACATGTGTCAGTTCCTTAGTGACCCAGGGTCATTTCGGACAAATCAGGTCGGGTTGCCTAGTGGCTATAAATAGCCCACCCCCTACAGCCATAAACAGTTGGCTGCTCAGAGTTAGAGTACGGCTTTTGTCGTTTGAGAGCAACCCACCTCGAAGCCTTTGAGAGAGAATTCCTTGCGAGGATAAAGCCCTAACCACCCAGAGCCAAAGAGTGTTAGGCATCACTTAAGTCTTCCTGTCTGTGTGATCTGAAGACTTATTACACTTGAGGACTATGAATCCTCCAGACGGTTAGGCGTCGCGTTCTGAGCATCCAAGAGTCATTGTGGATCGCCGGTGAACGAAGTCTGTGAAGGTTTGGAAGTCTACCTTGAAGACTTACTAGAGTGATTGGGCGAGGACTGGGTGTCCTTAGCTCAAGGGGAATAAGGTGAAGACGAGGTCTTCTGAGTTGAATCTCAGCCTCCCTAACCAGACGTACAGTTGTCACAGCAACTGGAACTGGTCCAACAAATCATTGTCTTCAATGAGTCATTGGTTTCATCCTTCCCTTCCCTTTACTTACTGTTGGTCCTTGTGAAGTCATTGTACAATTGCATCACCAATTGGCTTCACTGAGTGATTATTTGTTCTAATTGGCTTCACAATATCTTCCTACCTGATCCTCACTGCCTAGCTGCTATTAGTCATTGTGCTTTCACTTCATTGAATACTTGACTATGGTTTGCCTAGTGTAGTCTACCTTCCGCTGCATGGTAATACGTTTACTCTCGTTTGTCTTCGAAACTTACATGTTTTGAAGACTTTCATAAAAATCGCCTATTCACCCCCCTCTAGTCGATCACTAGCACTTTCAAGTAGACATACCCATATCTACTCAAGTCATCAGTGAGGGTGAGAACATAACGATAGCCACCGCAAGCCTCAACACTCATTGGACCGCACACATCAGTATGTATGATTTCCAATAAGTTGGTTGCTCGCTCCATTGTTCCTGAGAAGGGAGTCTTGGTCATTTTACCCATGAGGCATGGTTCGCACGTGTCAAATGAATCGTAATCAAGAGACTCCAAAAGTCCATCTGCATGGAGCTTCTTCATGCGTTTGACACCTATGTGACCAAGGCGGCAGTGCCACAAGTATGTGGGACTATCATTATCAACCTTACATCTTTTGGTATTCACACTATGAATATGTGTAACATTATGCTCGAGATTCATTAAGAATAAACCACTCACCAGCGGAGCATGACCATAAAACATATCTCTCGTATAAATAGAACAACCATTATTCTCGGATTTAAATGAGTAGCCATCTCGAATTAAAGGAGATCCTGATACAATGTTCATGCTCAAAGCTAGCACTAAATAACAATTATTGAGGTTTAAAACTAACCCCGTAGGTAAATGTAGAGGCAGCATGCCGACGGCGATCACATCGACCTTGGAACCATTCCCGATGCGCATCGTCACCTCGTCCTTCGCCAGTCTTCGCTTATTCCGCAGCTCCTACTTTGAGTTACAAATGTGAGCAACCGCACATGTATCAAATACCCAGGAGCTACTACGAGTACTGGTAAGGTACACATCAATTACATGTATATCACATATACCTTTAGTGTTGCCGACCTTCTTGTCCCCTAAGTATTTGGGGCAGTTCCGCTTCCAGTGACCACTTCCCTTGCAATAAAAACACTCAGTCTCAAGCTTGGGTCCATTCTTTGACTTCTTCCCGGCAGCTTGCTTACTGGGCGCGGCAACTCCCTTGCCGTCCTTCTTGAAGTTCTTTTTACCCTTGCCTTTCTTGAACTTAGTGGTTTTATTCACCATCAACACTTGATGTTCCTTTTTGATTTCCACCTCCGCTGATTTCAGCATTGAATATACCTCAGGAATGGTCTTTTCCATCCCCTGCATATTGAAGTTCATCACAAAGCTCTTGTAGCTCGGTGGAAGCGACTGAAGGATTCTGTATTGGTTCTCTGGGATGGGTGCGTCACCTAGCAGTGCTTCTAGGACATAATCTTTCTTGGCAGCTATGAGTATGATCCTCAGGTTCTGGACCCAGTCCGTATAGTTGCTGCCATCATCTTTCAGCTTGGTTTTCTCTAGGAACGCGTTGAAGTTGAGGGCAACATTAGCGTGGGCCATTTGATCTACAAGACATAGTGTAAAGATTTTAGACTAAGTTCATGATAATTAAGTTCATCTAATCAAATTATTCAATGAACTCCCACTCAGATAGACATCCCTCTAGTCATCTAAGGGAAACATGATCCGAGTTAACTAGGCCGTGTCCGATCATCACGTGAGACGGACTAGTCAACATCGGTGAACATCTTCATGTTGATCGTATCTTCTATATGACTCATGCTCGACCTTTCGGTCTTCCATGTTCCGAGGCCATGTCTGTACATGCTAGGCTCGTCAAGTCAACCTAAGTGTATTGCGTATGTAAATCTGGCTTACACCCGTTGTATTCGAACGTTAGAATCTATCGCACCCGATCATCACGTGGTGCTTCGGAACAACGAACCTTCACAATGGTGCACAGTTAGGGGGAACACTTTCTTGAAATTATTACGAGGGATCATCTTATTTAAGCTACCGTCGTTCTAAGCAAATAAGATGCAAAACATGATAAACATCACATGCAATCAAATAGTGACATGATATGGCCAATATCATTTGCTCCTTTTGATCTCCATCTTAGGGGCTTCATGATCATCGTTGTCACCGGCATGACACCATGATCTCCATCATCGTGTCTTCTTGAAGTTGTCTCGGCATCTATTACTTCTACCACTATGGCTAACGCTTTAGCAATAAAGTAAAGTAATTACATGACGTTTATGTTGACACGCAGGTCATAAATAAATTAAGACAACTCCTATGGCTCCTGCCGGTTGTCATACTCATCGACATGCAAGTCGTGATTCCTATTACAAGAACATGACCAATCTCATACATCACATATATCATTCATCACATCCTTTTGGCCATATCACATCACACGGCACATGCTGCAAAAAACAAGTTAGACGTCCTCTAATTGTTGTTGCAAGTTTTTATGTGGCCGCTATAGGTTTCTAGCAAGTACATTTCTTACCTACGCCAAAACCACAACGTGATATGCCAATTTCTATTTACCCTTCATAAGGACCCTTTTCATCGAATCCGATCCGACTAAAGTGGGAGAGACAGACACCCGCTAGCCACCTTATGCAACTAGTGCATGTAAATTGGTGGAACCAGTCTCACGTAAGCGTACGTGTAAGGTCGGTCCGGGTCGCTTCATCCCACGATGCCGCCGAATCAAGATAAGCATAGTAACGGCAAGCAAATTGACAATATCCACGCCCACAACTGCTTTGTGCTCTACTCGTGCATAGAAACTACACATAGACCTAGCTCATGATGCCACTGTTGGGGAACATAGCAGAATTTTAAAATTTTCTATGCATCACCAAGATCAATCTATGGAGTCATCTAGCAACGAGGGAGACAGGAGTGCATCTACATACCCTTGTAGATCGCATGCGGAAGCGTTCAAGAGAACGGGGTTGATGGAGTCGTACTCGTCGTGATCCAAATCACCGATGACCTAGCGCCGAACGGACGGCACCTCCACGTTCAACACACATACGGTTGGCAAGATGTCTCCTCCAACTTGATCCAGCAAGGGGGAAGGAGAGGTTGATGAAGATCCAGCAGCACGACGGCGTGGTGGTGGAAGCAACGGTGATCTCGGCAGGGCTTCGCCAAGCTCAGGGAGAGGGAGGAGTGTCACGGGAGGGAGAGGGAGGCGCCAGGGGCTAGGGTGCAGCTTCCCTCCCTCCCCCCACTATATATAGGAGCCCTAGGGGGCGGCGGCCCTAGGAGATTGAATCTCCAAGGGGGGGCGGCGGCCAAGGGGGGTGGAGTGCCCCCCAAGCCAAGTGGGGCGCCCCCACCCCTAGGGTTCCCTAGGCGCAGGGGAGGCCCATGGGGGGGCGCACCAGCCCACTAGGGGCTGGTTCCCCTTTCACTTCAGCCCATGGGGCCCTCCGGGATAGGTGGCCCCACCCGGTGGACCCCCGGGACCCTTCCGGTGGTCCCGGTACAATACCGATTACCCCCGAAACCTTCCCTATGGCCGAAACTTGACTTCCTATATATAAATCTTCACCTCCAGACCATTCCGAAACTCCTCGTGACGTCTGGGATCTCATCCGGGACTCCGAACAACTTTCGGGTTACCGTATGCTAATATCTCAACAACCCTAGCGTCACCAGACCTTAAGTGTGTAGACCCTACGGATTCGGGAGACACGCAGACATGAACGAGACGACTCTCCGGTCAATAACCAACAGCGGGATCTGGATACCCATGTTGGCTCCAACATGCTCCTCGATGATCTCATCGGATGAACCATGATGTCGAGGATTCAATCAATCCCGTATACAATTCCCTTTGCCAATCGATACGTTACTTGCCCGAGACTCGATCGTCGGTATCCCAATACCTCGTTGAATCTCGTTACCGGCAAGTCACTTTACTCGTACCGTAATGCATGATCCCGTGATCAACCACTTGGTCACATTGAGCTCATTATGATGATGCATTACCGAGTGGGCCCAGAGATACCTCTCTGTCATACGGAGTGACAAATCCCAGTCTCGATTCATGCCAACCCAACAGACACTTTCGGAGATACTTGTAGTGTACCTTTATAGTCACCCAGTTACGTTGTGACGTTTGGCACACCCAAAGCACTCCTACGGTATCCGGGAGTTGCACAATCTCATGGTCTAAGGAAATGATACTTGACATTCGGAAAAGCTATAGCAAACGAACTACACGATCTTTGAGCTATGCTTAGGATTGGGTCTTGTCCATCACATCATTCTCCTAATGATGTGATCCTGTTATCAATGATATCCAATGTCCATAGTCAGGAAACCATGACTATCTTTTGATCAACAAGCTAGTCAACTAGAGGCTCACTAGGGATGTGTTGTGGTCTATGTATTCACACATGTATTACGATTTCCGAATAACACAATTATAGCATGAACAATAGACAATTATCATGAACAAAGAAATATAATAATAACCATTTTATTATTGCCTCTAGGGCATATTTCCAACAGTGGCCTCCTGGTTGATGTCTTGACGTAGGGTCCAAGTCCTCTGGATCACGTTCTTTTCGAAAATCATGTTCCCGAAGGTTTCATTCCGTTTGGACTCCGTTTGATATTCTTTTTCTGCGAAACTCTGAAATAGGCAAAAATAGCAATTCTGGGCTGGGCCTCCGGTTAATAGGTTAGTCCCAAAAATAATATAAAAGTGTATAATAAAGCCCAATAATGTCCAAAACAGAATATAATATAGCATGGAACAATCAAAAATTATAGATACGTTGGAGACGTATCAAACAACAGCACCAACAGTTTGGCCAGGCTCAAGAGGGACACGGCTCGCTCGGCAGAGGGATGTTTCGCGACGTGGAGGTAGTCGTCGTTGTTGTTGTAGATGTGCGTTAGGTGCAGCGGTGGTGGTGGTGGAAGACGCGCGAGCAATTCATTAAAATTGTTATCGAGCTTTGTTTCGAACGTCTTCTCCATGCCATCTATCTTCTCCATGGCCTCTTCAAATCTGTTTAGCACATCTTGCACCTGTCCACTCATCATTTGCTGAAATTTATCATGCAACTCCTTATTCGTCATGTTCTCCCAGTCAGTCTCGTCGACTTGTGATCCTGCCATGGTTAGCAGCAATAGAAACACACAAGAATATGATCCTACAGACTACTAACAAGAGGTGGTGGTGGGTGTCACAAATCCGACAAGCAAATCTCAAATTCTTACCAGTTCTTACCCAGCAGCAGGCGGTGATCGACAACCGTCGTAGTCAAAACTCTCAAAGTTGGATAGAGCGATTACCAGGGAGAGTCAAACGCATGACGTAGATGTATGTGGAGCTGGGTAGGCTTATAATATGGTAGCAAAAGGGGTCAGCAATAATCAATTCAGAGATGCAGAGTTGAATAAATGCTTAACGATGGTATTGTGCTGGTCCTAGGCTAGACCGTGCTAGAGACGCGAGCCTAGAACACTAACAAAATCACGGCGCTGCACGTAAACAAGGGAGGAGCACACTCTGAATTTTTTTCTCCTTTTTTGCACTTTTTCCTCTTTTTTTGCTCCGCAACAATTTTTTTCCGAAAAAGTCTACAAATCACTACAAAAAAGACACATCCGTGACATTTTTGGTCGAACGGAAAAATTTTCTGGCATACATAAGACACTTCTATGACGATAATTGTGACAAAACCCGGTATCATCATAGATGTGGCGGGCTCCTACTTTTATGACAAAAAATCATGACAGAAAATGGGCTTTTGGTCTTGGGTGGGCCGGAGACGCAGCTGCATGACATTCTTTGGGTCGTCCATGACGGAAAAAACCGTGGTAGAAGCGAGGGGGAGGAAAATTTCGGGGAGTTCCCGATTACGGTGGGAGGTCGGGGGCCGAGCAATGCACGTTTCTCTCGTACACGTACGCGCATGTGTGCGAGGCGTTGGCTCTAACTGAACCCGAGCGAGGCGTTGGGCTCTAACTGAACCTGAGCGATTGCACTGCAGGCTACGCATTACTAAACCCGAGCGATCGATCGATGGCTGTTAACTGAACCCGATCGAGCGATTCCTTCGCTACTGCTGCTAAC
>NC_041382.1:517880911-517887495 GCF_002162155.2 Triticum dicoccoides | reverse complement strand
TGGCATTGCCTCTAGATGAACAGGACCCCGTGGTGTGGAGGGCTGGATGAACAGTAGACGGTGAAGGGGTGCCCGTGGAGGGGTGGTTGAACAGGACCCTGTGGAGTGGAGGGCTAGATCAACAGTAGACGGTGGAGGGGTGCCCGTGGAGGGGTGGTTGAACAGTAGAAGGTGGAGTAGCGCGCGGTGGAGGCTGGATGAACAGGAGCCCGTGGAGGCTGGATGAGGTCGACGGTAGCCCGTGGAGGCTGGAGGAGGTCGACGGTGGAGATGAACAGTATCCCGTGGAGTCCCGTTTTGCGGTACGCCACACCCCTCCCGATCAATAGGACCCCCGTTTCGACGGTAGTGCTCCAACACAAGTCTGTTTCCTCCATTTTTGCGGTACGCCACACCCCTCTCGATCAACAGGACCCCCGTTTCGACCGTAGGAGGTCCGTTTCCTCCGTTTTGTGGTACGCCAGACCCCTCCCGATGAACAGGATCCCGTTTCAAACGTGGTCGGTCGAACACAAGGCCATTTCCTCCGTTTTGCGGTACACCAGGCCTCGTTTCCATCGCCTGTTCCGTC
The DNA here is from genome assembly GCF_002162155.2 of Triticum dicoccoides. Classification (NCBI taxonomy): domain Eukaryota; kingdom Viridiplantae; phylum Streptophyta; class Magnoliopsida; order Poales; family Poaceae; genus Triticum; species Triticum dicoccoides. Next base: position 517,886,924 of record NC_041382.1, on the reverse strand, counting down.
CAAGCCCTCCCGATGAACACGACCACGCATTCCGTTCCGACCTAGCCGGTTGGCTCCCACGCGTTCCGTTGCCTCCCGATGAACACGACGCATTCCGTTGCCTCCTCATGAACACGACGCATTCCATTGCCTCCCCATTAACACGACGCATTCCGTTGCCTCCCCATGAACACGACGACGACGCTGTTTCTCTGTTCCGACCCAGCCATGTACACGAGCCCTAGCCGTACATATGCGCGAGTAGGCGTTCGAGACCCTGCTTGTATGTACGTATGTGGCCATATTTTCTTTCTTGCACCCTGGCCGCTGTACGTACGTGTACATGCTACGTGTGGGCCTCTACTACGACACGTACGCGCCTCTACTACGACACGTACGGGCCTCTACTACGACACATGCGCGCCTCTACATCGACCAGTATATATGTACGTAACGTTCGCGACCAGAATGAAAACACTATGTACGCTTCGACCAGGTGGGTCCCGACTGTCAGGCACTTCCTTGCCTGCGAAGATGTAGCTGGTGGGTCCCAGTAGTCAGGGGGCGAATCGTTTTGTTTTTGTTTTTTTGCCCGGACGCACTTCCTTGCGTGTGAAGGTGTAGCTGCTGGGTCCCAGCAGTCAGGAGGAATCATTTTGTTTTTTTGCCCGGACGCACTTCCTTGCGTGCGAAGATGTAGCTGGTGGGTCCCAGCAGTTAGGGAGGCGAATCTTTTTTTGTACGCACTTCCTTGCGTGCGAAGATGTAGCTGGTGGGTCCCAGCAGTCAGGGCAAAACGTTTGTTTTGCGAAATATGGTGGCCCGTCCGGTGGGTCCCCGCTGTCAGGTGGAGGAATAATTATTTTGCGTGTAATAAGGAGGCACTTCCTTGCTGCGGCCGTGGACCCAGCTGTCAGCCTCTCCACGTACAGTCCACGTCCGATGGAAGCCATTCCTTGACCATGTTGACCACGCCACGCCGAGAGCACCAGGGCAGTGGACAACGACGAGGCCTAGGAAGGGGACGATGCGGAGACGGGGAAGACGCGGCAGTGGATGCCCACGCGTAGAGGAGTATGAGGGTTCACTCGTTCGGCTGCGGTGTGTGGCTGCCGTCACCGCAAAATAACAGGGGGTGTGGGTGCATAGAGGGATGGCCTGGCTAGTGGTGGGAGTAGTAGGGGGCGGTGAGGCCTCCACGGCATCACAGCCGGCCACGGGCGGCAGGAGCAGGCGGCACGACCGGTGCTGCTTTGGGCGGCTGGAGCAAGAAGACCAGAGGTTGAAGAAGCACTACGGCCGTTGGATGGACATCGTACAGTCACTGGATCTAGAATCGTTCATATATTGACTAAAGTTGACAAAGGCCTCTGTCCCAGTCAACTTAGTAGGCCCACAAGTCAGCCACCCACCAAGGTGGGTCCCAGCTAGCAGGGGGTATTCATTTTTTTGTGCGTAATAAGGAGGCACTTTCGGTGGGTCCGAGCTGACATCGGGGGGAACGTTTTTTCGCGAAATATGGTGGCCTGTCCTGTGGGTCCCAGCAGTCAGGGGGAAATGTTTTTTTCGCAAAATACTGGTGGCCCGTCCAGTGGGTCCCTGCTGTCAGGTGGAGGAATAATTATTTTCCGCGTAATAAGGAGGCACTTCCTTGCGGCTGCCGTTGACCCAGCTGTCAGCCTCTCCACGTACAGTACTCTTCCTATGGAAGTTGGTCGTTGACCACATTGACCATGCCGCGCCGAGAGCACCACGGTGGTGGACGACGGCGAGGCCTAGGAAGGGGACGATGCGGAGCTGGGGAAGACGCGGCAGTGGAAGCCCGCACAGAGAGGAGTACGAGGGTTCACTGGTTCGGCTGCAGTGTGAGGCTACCGTCGCCGCAGAATAACAGGGGGTGTGGGTGAGTAGAGGGATGCCCTGGCCAGTGGTGGGAGTAGTAGGGGCGCTGAGGCCTGCGCGGCAGCACAGCCGGCCACGGGAGGCTGGAGTAGGCGGTCCCGCCATTGCTGCTTTGGAGGCTGGAGCAAGAAGATCAGAGATTGAAGAAACACGACGGCCGTTGGATTGACATCCAACGGTTACATCTGCTAGAATCGTTTGTTGACGTATATAATAACTAAAAAAATCTTGCATACGCGTCAACTAAACAGGCCCACAAGTCAGACCACTCCCTTTTTTCTAATAATTTATATATAGCTCATGGCAACTTCTTATGCAATTTCTTGCAGTCATTTTTTGGTTGGCCAGGGCCAATTTCGCATATTTCTGTGGGTTCCAAACTATTTTTAATACCGAAATGTCGAGCCAGATTTAAAGTACTTTGAGGATATATTTAAATTAGGTTAATGCCCAGTGAAATAGGAATCTGAAAATGTGAAAAAATTCAGAAATTATAAAGTAATTGCCAATTTTGTCATCTGTTTTTATATTTACAACCCATTTCATATTACTTTCAAGATTTGCAGGCGTCTTGAAAGAGTTGCAGCCCATCAGGGCATAGAAAAATAAGTAGGCCTGGATTGGGTATTCTTCAGAAAAAATAATCTGGGCTCATTTTCACAAAGAAAAAATAGTTAGGCTGGTCACATGGTGAACATAAAATATAAGCCTGGGCTAGACGGGCCACAACCCAGTTCAAACCCTGCTCCGTCTCAACAATACCAAACAAAAAAATACCGCTCGAGTAGCTACGTCCCAGGTGTCAACCGATCTTGTGCTGTTCTCTTGTCTATTGACTATATACGCTCACAATGTCGTGGGTCCCAAGTGTCAGGAAAACACTAGGAGGAAGCATTTTATTTTTCCATACGCTGACGTGGTGGGCCCCAACTGTCATCCTCTCCACGTACTTCTGCCAATTCCTGTTGTTTGTTGACCATGTTGACAATGCGAGAGGGCAGCGCCGCAGCGAGCGCACCAAAGCACGCGGAGGACGTCGGCGTTAACGATTTAGGAGACATTGGGGCGGCGATGCATGCGCTGAGGCGCAGCCAGCCATGGGAGGCGGAAGCAGGCGGCCCCGCCGGTGCTGGTTTGGTTTTGGCGGCTGGAGGAAGACAGGACTGAAGAAACACGACAGACTATAAAAGCAGCAGGAGTACTTAACAACCTTAACTGAAACCAGCAGGGGCACTTAACAACCAAAGCTGAAAGTAGTATGAGTACTTATACAGATTCAACCGTACAAAGCACGCCTCGAATAGTGCTACTTTGCCTACAGTTAACCAACGGTGAGGCTGCCAAGCCCCAGGACAAGGCCCAGGCGCCACCCCACGCATCCACAACCTTGTGAAAGCGGCTTCATCTCGCAACATGGTCAATAAACAGGATATTTGCTTTAGAGCCATGGAAAAGCATGAAGATAATCTTCTATCCTATTCTCCAAGATGGATGGGCCTTCATTATTTGAGACCACCCATGAATAGGTATCTTTTCACCTCCAAGGGGAATTGAGTAGGTCGACATAAACATCATGTTGTGACCAAGCGCAAGTCTGACCCGACCATGGTCAGGCATCTATATAGGAACAATAGAACTCGGCAGTTCCTGATTCAAGAAGATCACAGCTGTAAAACTCTGTGTATAAGCAATAGTTTATGCACAACATATATAACAGAAAACAGCTCGTACCATAAGTTTCTCGACACAGTTGGACCTGTTCAACAAGTGCAGCAGTGGCACACATATCCCACGTGGCCTTCCACCATTGAAATGCCCCACAAGGACCTTAAGACGATCAATAAAGTGTAGGAACTTGTGGATGTCGATCCAGTCAACTTCAGTGCCATTAGTAACAGCCGAGTTATTATAGAGTAACAAACGAGCAGACTGCTTAACTCTGAAAAAACCTACACGTGCCACCAATTATAAGAAAATATTAGTTAGAAGTAGCATCTTTGTGAGAGATTCGTTGCTACTTATAAAGTTAAATTATGATTAGTTAGACAGAATAGGTGGATTAAGAAGTAATCGAGGCAACAAGCAAGAACCAGATACAAAACTAACATGGATGAACAATTGGAACGACGTCGGGGTGGAAGATCGCAATAAAGATGAGACCAGGTTCTGCTATTTCCATCAACATTCGTGCGCCAACTTTCAGTCTGTAACACTTGAGAAAGTTTATCCAAGTTCAGCCATAAAAAAGCAACGATCTTCTTGGTTCATGAACCCAACTTGGAACTTATATCCATGGCTTGTCTTCATTGTGACCATTAAACTAGTGTATTCAGTTATGGCAAGGCCGAGCATCTTGAGTACATGTGTTCTGGCAGAGCAAATAATACACTGCAAGAAAAATAATATGAGAACACAGCATGTTCAAAACAAACCACCCTCCCGGATAGAAAAGAGGATTCTAGGAACATACTATGCACGTTTCAAAATGTTGTGTTAGGATGAGAAGGAACAAGTGTGGCGTCTCGCCGAGGGCGCAGAAACCTGTAGGGTACTCACACTTTGGGCACTGCAAATGAAACACACTAGATTCAGTAGGAAGAAAAATGCATCAACGGCGGTGGCTGCCATCCTAGCATTACCTGCGACCAAGGGACTTGGATTTATCAGGGATGGATGAAGAATTCGTACCTGGTTCTCCATGAGAAAACCCTATGCAATCGCCGAGAGGGGGTTTTCTCTGAACAAGCAGACGAGGGAGAATGGGATTCAGGCCCAGTGAAATATTGCCGCTTCGTCCGTCCAGCTTACTGCTAAAGCTGAAAAGGGGCACTACTAGGAAAAGGGCTATAGATGAAATTGACACTAATGACGCACCAGAGAAGTGGTGCGCCACTACTATATACTAATGGCGCACCATGTGGAGATGCGCCATTAGTATGGAAGACACTAATGGCGCACCAGGCACAAGGCGCGCCACAAGTAACAATTTTTTTTTCATTTTTCCAAACATACTAATGGCGCATCCTGGAAAACTGCGTCATTAGTAGTTCTAACTAGTAATGGCGCACCAGCCATGGAGTGCGCCACTACTGTATTTTTTTATTCTTTTTTTTGCAAAACTACTAATGGCACACCGTTGCAAAGTGCGCCATTACTAGTTTAAACTAGTAATGGCGCACTATGCCACGGTGCGCCATTAGTATATATATATATATATATATATATATATATTTACTTTTTTTGCAAAACTACTAATGGCGCATGGCCAGGAGGTGCGCCATTAGTATGTTGGGTTACTAATGGCGCATGGCTATGTGGTGTGCCATTAGTAACCTGGGACCAGCTAGATATTTTGGACAGCCACACCTACACACTCACTTTCCCCACTTCATTCCCTCCACCTCCTTCTCCAAGCTTGTCGGCTGCCTCCTCCTCCTCACCTCATTTGCACCATAGATTCATCAAAATTAAGTGGTGAAATTACCTCATTTGCACCATGGTTATACCCAAAGCCAAATCCAAGACCACGGGCGCAAACGTCACCGCGAAAAATGAGCCATGGGTACTGGCTTCCCAAGTGGACCAATGCTTCTTCATTACCGACCCGTCAAAGCCCAGTCGTGTTTTCGTGAGGAGAGGCAAAAGGAAGATCATCAGAATGGATGGAGTAGCCAATGAGCAAGACTTCGACAAGTACGACGACCCGAAGATCGAACATGATGACGACGATGAAGTAGCAGCATACACCACAAGAAGAAGCAGGACCACCCTACCTAAAGGACGTCCGTTCCACAGAAGAACTCCATTTGCGAAAAAGAAGGGCAAGAAGAATGTGAACAGATAGCTAGCTACGATCGATTGTATTTAAATCATAGCCTTCATTTCTCGATTGTATTTCATGGGCACTTTTTGATATCATGAATATTTTTAAATTTCATGGGCACTTTTTGAATTCATGAGGACACTCGATCTCGATCCCCCTCCATCTCGATCTCGATTCCCCCTCCATCTCGATCTCAATCCCCTCCATCTCGATCGCTATCCCCCTCCATCTCGATCTCGATCCCACCCGCACCCTCCCCCGCTAGCTCCACCGCCGCCGCCGACCCATCGCACCCTCCCCCGCTCCACC
>NC_041382.1:517879926-517880606 GCF_002162155.2 Triticum dicoccoides | reverse complement strand
TCCACCGCCGCTGACGAGCACCCCCCGCACCCTCCCCCGCTCCACCGCCGCCGCCGATGATATTTTCAAATAACAAATTTGATGATATTTAAAAAAAATTATTGTTTTTATAAAAAAAATATCACTGTTTCATTCATATTCATTTTTTTAAAATAATAATAAAAAAGTGTAGACTACAATTGTTGTTAAACAACGATTATTACTGTTTTTATAAAAAAATATTACTGTTTCATATTCATATTCATTTTTTAAAATAATAATAATAAAGTGTAGACTACAATTGTTGTTAAACAACAATTATTACTGTTTTTATAAAAAAAATACTATTTCATATTCATATTCATTTTTCTAAAAGTAAAAAAAGAAATTCTTACTTATGGCGCACGGGTGGCTGGTGCGCCATTGTTATCTAAAAAAGAGTATACTTATGGCGCACGGTCCCGCTGGTGCGCCATTGCTATGAAAAAAAACATTCTAATGGCGCACCGCCTGGGGGTGCGCCATTAGTAATCTTCCCCATCCATACACTTCGTCCCTCCCTCGTCCCTCCCTCTCGCCGGACACTTCCCTCTCCCTCCACCGCGCTGCTCCCTCCCTCGTCCCTCCCTCCACCGCGCCGCCGCTGCCGCTGCCCCGACCCACTGCGCCGCAGCCGCCCACGCGCCCCCGCCGCCTCCCTC
>NC_041382.1:517861442-517879737 GCF_002162155.2 Triticum dicoccoides | reverse complement strand
CGGCCACCACCAAATCTCTCTCGTCGGAGCTGCCCCTCGATGGCGGCTAGCCTCATTACGCGCTCATCGACGGCGGCGCGAGCCTCCCCGCGCGGCTTGGTTAGTCTCTCCCCCTCCCTCCCTCTCTCCCCCGCTCATCCCCATGCCCCCATGGGGCGGCGACCTAGGGTTAGGTGCGGCCGCCGTTCCCGCGTGCTCGTGCGCTCACGTGCTCGCGCGCTTGCGTGCTCCCGTGCTCCGCTGAATTTGGGTTGTTCTGTTCGTCATGCAGTTCATATCTCCCCCGGATCGCTGCCGAAGGGCCTGCACTCGCTGGATCTGTCGTGGAACAAGATCGCCAATGTCGAGGGGCTTCGGGAACTGACGAAGCTTCGTGTGCTCAACCTCAACTACAACCGAATTTCATGCATCGGCCACGGTAAGTAGCAGACTTGGGGTTCTTGCATTGCACTGCACATCTTCTGTAAATTCCTTAGTACTATATTTCTTTCTGGTCCATGTACACCTGCATCCTATCCAAGACAGACATGTAACATTCCATAGGATGTATGGATCATATCTTGAATGATATGGCAGTGGCCACATTTGTTGGTGGCTGGGACTGGCCACATTCAGTAATTATCTTTTCCTACAAAAGTTCAATGTCTATGCATCACATGTTATAGTCCGAGGAAAAGTTCACTGAAATTGTTGTAGTTTAAAAAATAGTTAACTGAAACTGTTGTAGTCTGAACTGTTAGGAGTTGGTAATTATCGGACTAAGTAAGTTACTTGTTACTACAAGTCTACAAGACTTTGTTTCCAGCGATGGTCATAAGCTTTCGTGTTGACGTCATTGCGGTCTTTGTGATTCGTCACAGGGTTCTATCTTATGTTAATTCACCTCTGTGATCTGGGGGTCTTGATATATAGCAATGAAGATGGCAATTTAGCATCCTGCTTGCTAATACTTGTTACTGCCCTTCTGCAGATCCATTATTAGTTAGTACTGTTATAGAGTATCTGAGGGTGCTAGCCTTTAACTGTACTGATTTTTATGGTGAGAAGATAACTTTTTCAACTAGTTTGTTTACTCTATTTTTGGGACATAGGCAGACAGGCGCTCTACTGATTTCATTAAGAGAAAGGGTAGCAGGCTCAATATTTGTAGAAAATTCTTTCTCTTGCTGCTTTTTGGGTTTCACAGTCTTGTGGACACATATCAACAGGATTCGTTTTAAGTTTGATTCAAGACATAAATGACATTAATGTTTAGCTCACAGTATCTAAAGTGTTAGGAATTCTGTGTTGTTTCTAAAAGCTCTACAATATCCAGATTTTATGATATTTGTACATCCACAAGACTTAGCCTGAAATCTGCGTTGTTTCTGAATATTCATAGTGAATAGTTTTAGTATTGCTTTTTTTAACATGTCAGTATTGCTTTGCATAATGCATAATGTTTTGTTCAAGCTTATGTACAGCAATACAGTCCATATGAGGCTGTTTATTCAGTTTGTTGTGCTCTGGTGATTGGTTGCAAAAAATTGCCCCTGTTCATTTAGTTTTGCTTGCATGATGGAAGGGGGAAAGTGCTAAAAAAGTGTCCTCCAATACCCTGGCCCATGCATCAAATCCTTTTGGATGTTTTGGATGTTTTGTCTCCGACCATTGTGTCGTGATGAATTTGCAGGTACCCCGAGAGGCCCTTGAGTTTGCCGGAATGTCGATTAACTTTCGTTCCGGCAAATTCGGGTACTCCATATGTCCTATTTTCAGCAAAGGTCATGCTGAAATTTTCCATGAATTTTAGCATGACTTTGCTAAAAATAGGACATATGGGATACTTGCGACTAATGCATGGCCCGGGGTATCTTAGTACTTAGTTAAGTAGGATCAACTGCCCCGCCATTCTTGCTGCATTAAACCATAGGTGGCAATAGAGCCAAGTGATTAGGCCCAACTTAGAATTCTCCTTAGCATCGATAAACCCTAGATGATAAACCCAACATAGGTGGCAATAGAGCCAAGTGATTAGTGCCAAGTGATTAGGCCCAACCTAGGGTGCCTCGGCATCGATAAACCCTAAATGATGAAAACTTAACTTGGCTTCTATAGGGTGCCTCGGTGTCGATGAGTACCTAAATGATGTACGCTTAGGCTTTTAGGGTGCCTCGGCGTTGACAAACCCTAAATGATAAAAGCTTAGCTTTTAGGATGCCTCGGTGTCGAAAAACCCTAAATGATGAGACCATGATCTTGTTCCTTGACAATAACCAACTTTTTGACCAAACTTGTTTCCTATTTAGAGCGAAACATGGCCCACAATGATGAGGCTGGCGGTTCGGGCGGCAAGCAATTCTGGGAGCTGTCCCAGGAGTTGGAGGAAGAACCTCACCGCTATGAGGACGCCGCGGAAGACACTGATCCTGACTACACAACCCCTAGTGGCGTCGGGGATGACACCACTGATGATGGCGCCACGGATGCCACCACTGATGATGGCGGCGCACACACAAATGGCAGCCAACCGAAGAGGCAACGGAAGGACCGGCGCCCGAACGTGCTCGGCACCGTCAGGGAGGAATTTACTGAAGTGAACTCCGACGGGCATCCGACGGTGCCCAAACACATAGTCAAGGGGTACTCGGTTCAGCTCGGGTGCATTCTCCGGAGCACCATCTCGATCAACACCGAGAACCTAAGGCATAAGGACCGAGGGAATTTGCACAGCCTCCTCTTCACGAAGCTGCACGAACGATACAAGTTCCCCGCTGAGTTTGCAAACACATGCCTCTCGGGGAATAAAGTGACGGTGCCGCCCTCACGAGGATGAGCACGGCCCTATCTACTTGGAAAAGCACGGTGAAGGCAATGATTGACAAAGGTGATAGTTATGACAAGATCAAGGCGAAATATCCTTTGATTAGCGAAGATGACTACAAGGAGTTCAAGATCAAGTGCGAGAGCCCCGCAACCTCCGAATCAAGTCAATGGGGGAAAGAAATGCGGCAGTTGAACTTAGGGGTCCACCAACTCGGTCCCAGCGGTTACAGAGTGGCGGAGCCTATATGGGACAAGGAGGACACAGAGCGTGCCGAGCAAGGCCTACCGCCCCGCTTTGAGAAATACCATGACAAGCAGACCAGGAACTTTCTCAGGGCCCGGTACAAGAAGGACCCGGTAACAAAGGAGCTTACCACGGATCCGAAGACCAAGGCGCTTGAGCTTGTTCTGGTAAGGAATACACTCCCGCGTAATTAGCTCCATATGGTTGCATTCTAATTAATCCCCAATATTTCTAAATGGTTCACGTTCCTTTCGCAGGACAAAGAAAGCAGTAGTGCGGGGTCATCTCAGAGCTCCCCTTTCGACACCCCTTTGAATAGGGCGTTGAACGTAATGAAAAACAAGGGTAAGCTCAGTAAGCCGACGTCAGCTGGTCGTGTGGCCGGCAAAGGCTTGTCCACAAAATGGTCGTCATACTATACCGCTGGTGGGCGAAAGGAGAAAAAGACCAGCTCGGAAAGCCAGTCGCGCGAGGTTGAAGCACTCAAGGCGCAAGTGGCGCAGATTCCGGAGATAGTCCAAGAGCAAGTGCAACAACAACTGGGATCGATGCTCACCGGCACTATGCCTACCTTGATTCATCGGATAACGACGTGGATTGCGGGTGGCCAATAGGGTCCGCCCCCGATTCCCAGCTCTACGGCCAGCAACTCGCACAACGCGCAGGCTTGGTGTCTCCGGCAGCGGCGGTATTGGTGTCTCCGGCGGCGGCGCCATTGGTGTCTCCTGCGGCGGAGGTATTGGTGTCTTCGACGCTAGCATTGGAGCTTAATGCACCCGGGTGTACGCCGGCCGGCACCTCGCCAGCAAGCGGCCCCTCCGTCAGTTGCACACCCGCCGTTGGCGGTGCCTCGACATTAGCCGAGCTCGACGCCATCATCATGGTAACTAATTAAGCCTCTCGGCCGAGGACTTCATCTCCTTGCATTTGATTGGGCATCCTTGATGCCCTACATGTTTTCGCAGGGCGCCGCCGATGTTCCGTGCACTCTCCTGCACTTCGTGAACGACGAGTTGGTCGATGTCGCCAAGGGCAAAATCGTTCAACCGGGCAACCCCGTGTTCCATGGTAAACCGATGCCACCCACCGTGTATAGGGTTCAACTGGTTCGGGTGCTGCCAGGCTGCGACGAGTTGTTACCTCCGATTCAACCCGCCGGGGCCGGCGAAGATGATCTGATGACCCTCAACACCTGCTTAAGCTGGCCCCTGCTTTGGCCGAAGAGCCAGATTCGTTTGGGGGCAGGGGACACCACCCCAAAGACAACACCACCAGTCGTGCCGGCGCCAAGCCATGGCAAGACCGCCGCAACGCTACCGGACATGCCGGACATCCCTATGGCACAGGATCCGAACATGCATATGGCACAGGATCTGGACGACGACGACAACGACGACGGACGTACATTTAGCAACGTCGATAAGTACTTTGCTGAACATGGGTACGATGACGAATTCTGCGGGCCTCTTTCTCAAGAACCCAACCAAGACGACCGCGGTCTAGCTGGTACGGCGGAGAAACCCAGTTGCAACAGGCGTCGTCTGGCCTTCAGTTCTCAGGAGACGCCTCCAGCTACCGACTTCACCGAGCCTCAGATAGCCGAGGTGCCAAATATTATCAGCCCCAACACACTCAATAAGGCGGTCTGTGAGCAGAACTCGGTCCCATTACAACAGAAGAAGAAGGGACGGAAAAGAAAGAGTAACAAGGGTGCAAGCCAGCCGGCACCGAGTATGATCCGTGCTCAGGACGGGCCACCTTCACCTAACGATATCTCGAGGAGGGTGCATGTGGCGGGTAGGGAGATGCTACCGAAAAATATGCTCAATGCTGCAACCGATGCTATGCGGAGTCTGCATGACAGTGTTCTTTCTTTGGAGAAGCGGCGTCTCAGAGAGAATGATGTGGCATACCCAGTTTTCGTGGCCAAGGTGCCAGAGGGCAAGGGCTTTGTGGATGGCGCCATCGGGGGTTTGATCGTCCTGCTGTTTGATGACATCTTTGCTATGTTTAACCTTCATCCGCTGCACTACACCTTCGTTCGGCTGTTTTCGCTGAGTATGGAGATGCGGATCATTAGAGACAAGACCCCAGACATCGTGATAGTCGACCCCTTCTACATGCGTGCCAAGCTCTTGGGCAGCGCTGGGGACCGCCAAGTCGCGAGTTCACACCTCGAAGGCGTCATTCTGGCAAACCCAGATAAGGATAACTTCCTCGTGGCTTACTTTCCCGAGTAAGTCATCCCTTAACCGCCCCGTAACATATGATTTCTTAGATTTCGATCGTTCTTTTGTTTTCTAACATTCCGTGTTCTGTGCAGTGACACACATTGCACACTCATCCTCTTAAGCCCGAAATATTCCATGGCCACATATTTCGACCCGAACCATGACTCCAAGATGGACTACACAAATATCAAGAAAGTTCTTGATGATGTTCTCCCCGGCTATGCCAAATCTGGAGGAACGTTCAACAGGCCAGTTCGTAGGTACGACAAGCACGTGTTTGCCCACAATACTAAGTTCTGCTGCGTTAAGCAGCCACCTGGCGGTCAGAAGGATGCCTACTACGCCCTCCATCACATGCGGGCGATCGTAAGGGACCATCATCACCTTCTGCTACCAGATAATCTCAAAGATTGGGCCGCGAGCTTGTCGGCAATCCAGGACACGGACATCAGACAAGAATTCTTTCGCATCCAGTCGGAGTTTGTGGACATCATCCATCAAGATGTCCTTCATACCTCGGGGCAGTTCTACCTCAGATATCAACCGTCCAACAGGGAGATAGATGGAATGCTACAAATGCAGGCTGACAATGCCCGCGATTTCATGACCATCACGACAGACGGCGGCTTCATCCACGCTCCGGTCCCATGAGTCGAGTCGACAGTAGTGATGCTATGTGTAGTTCTGAAACATTGATTGGTTCATGTTGTAATTAAACTTTAATGAACTTGTATGTCTCTTTGGTTTGGACAGTCGTTCAACTTAGATGTAATCGATGCTATTTATTAGTAGGACCATGAATCGTGCTATTAATGTCATGTCTTGCTTTTCTCTTCCGATCCTTTTGTTGCATACTTATATATTGCTTATGTATGTATTGTCTGTTGTTTGGCTTGTGCATAGAGATGTCGTCGTATGCCGTGTACAAGGGTAAGGTTCCCGGAGTCTACGACGACTGGGAGGAGTGTCGGAGACAGATTCACCGTTTCAGCGGTAACAGTTACAAAGGGTACACCACTAGGGTCGAGGCGGAATGTAGATACGCGCGCTATCTAGCGGGAGAGAGGAGGGAGCGTTGGAGGAACCAGATGAAGACCAGTTTCATCACGATGATGCTCATCGTGAGGACCGCAGCTCTCTTCTATGTGATGGTAGTTTAGATGATCGATATCGACTTGTAATGTGAAGACAAACTCGATACTCGCGGTCTCAAGACTTTTAATGTTTTATCTTTGTTCGGTCTTTTGAATTCGGAGACTAATATGATGAATTGTATTCAGAGACTAATCTTCTATTGTATTCGATGAATCTGCTATTGCTATGTGCTGCTGTCTATATTCTGTCAAATAATATATTTTGTAACCTGTACAAAAATCAGAAAAGTAAAAAAGAATAAAACCTAATATTCATACTAATGGCGCATCACTACAGAGTGCGCCATTAGTATGCCAAAGTATACTAATGGAGCATCACACAACACTGCGCCATTAGTATGCCAAAGTATACTAATGGCGCATCACACAAGAGTGCGTCATTAGTATGCCAAAGCACATGGTTAAATATGGCCCCCTGGGAGGCATACTAATGGCGCATGGTGTTCTATACTAATGGCGCACTGCGTGGTGCGCCATTAGTATACCAGATACTAATGGTGCACCAGTGGTGCGCCATTAGTAAGAAACACTAGTGGCGTGATACTAATGGCGCACCAGTAGTGCGCCATTAGTAGGCAAAACTGGTGCGCCATTAGTAGGCCTTTTCCTAGTAGTGGGGGGGGGTTGTGATTTGACGGCTCATTGGGCATTACTACGGCGCTACGACCGGGGTGTGTCTACCGTGAAGTTGTGCACTCTAATTTGTGCATATGGCACGTGGACCCCGTTGCCGGTTGCCCCACATATCAGCAAAATGAAGTAGAAAGACAGGAGTAACTAGTTACACATAAATATTTTTTTGACAGAGAGATACTCCCTCTGTAAAGAAATATACAAATCTTTTATATCACAGGCTCACCTTGCCGAGAAATATACTCCCTCTGTAACGCACGGGCATTATGGGGGTTCAACTTTTTTATGGGGGTTCAGCTGAGAATATAATACTCAGATAGGCTCACGGTTCTGGACTTTGGGCCGCAGGCCGACCCTGCATGTTTGGGGGCCCATGTGTTCTACCTCAGCACTTTTCATATTGCAAGCGATTGGTACGACGCTGGTTTTAGATGTTGTCGCAAGGCGAATACACAAAATTGAATAAAGCACGGCGGCTGTTGGAATGAAATCGAACGACAGTTCCTAACCAACAATCAGAGTTGCAATTCTATCAACGATATACCATGTGATAAATAATACTGCCGTACTACTTATACACATAGGACACTTGTTTCACCATGCCAGATTATTACATCAAAATCTCTCGGAGGATAGATCAGTTCGGCAGTTGTGTGCTGCTACTGAAGAATTTCAAAGTTGATTTGGACCAGCTCTCCTTGCTGAGAAAGTTCGATTTTGACATCATCCCCTACCGCAAGATATGATTTAGATTTGAACCTTGACCATCCTTTAGCATCAATCATTATGCGACCATCCTTTGTACTTACGGTATATTGAGCATGTTCATTCACACCAAAGCTGTGCATGGTAAGAGAAACTTGGCCGCGGTCGCCCGGATTGTTGAACGACTCCCTCGTTGCTCTAGGAATTCTCTGTTTGCAAACAAGAAGACATACCCAAACAGTTAGATCAACATAGTGAATCATGTGAAACAACATGGAAAGAAAAAAGAACGAAGCACCTGGGCAGCCAATGCTTACCAAGAAGGTGGACATGTCGGTTTTTGTAAGGACTTTGGTATATGAAGTGCGAACTGCAGCCCAGTCTGTTGCCGGTGCAACTGCACGGGCCAGAGCAGATGCAAGTGCAAGTGTTGGTGCAGGTGCCGAAGTCGCTGCTGCTGCCGGAGATGGTGCTCCTTGTAGAGCTGGTGCCGATGTCGATGCCCGATCCTCCGGTAGATCAGACTGATCCGCTGACGCAGTCGGTGCCCAATCCTCAGCTGGATCAGACTGAGCTGCTGCCACTGTCAGTGCTAGAGCAACTACCGGTGCTCGATTTGTGCGAGACAGCGGCAATCGTGTCTGGTCTGCTATGATCAGCTTTCTAACTTGACTAGGATCCGTGACCGTGATCCAGTTTTTTTCTTCATTTCTTTTAAATGCGAGAAGGACTAATTGTGGCGTTTTTTTTAAACCAAACTGCAGTTCATCATAGGGATTCAGCTTGTACTCAGACAACAGACTAATCCATTTTTTTCCAGTAATATAAGTGATGGACAGTGCCTTCGTTACTGACACGACATAAGAAGTGAAACCTGCAAAAATAACCATCATAGAGCAAACCAAACGGTTTATTCTGTGATGAATGTCACATGGCAAAACCTGCATCGTAAAATTGCAGGAAAAGAAAGAAAACATGATGTTAAATCAATAAGATTTATACAGTAAATCAATAAGATTTACTTGATGTGACATGAGTGAATCCTTACCAGGAAATCACTATGTTGAAGTACTAAACAGAAGATTGATCGTCCAACTACGTGTGGCATGCAGGGGCCCCGCCTACTCCCACAAGTAGGACAGTACAAAGGTCGTGACAAATCGTATGGACCGAACATCCATGGGACTGGAAATCCTGGTGGGCGTGATAAACCCTGCAATGCATACAGATATTGGAGTGTAACCATAATTGATAAACTGTCCTCACGAAAAATATGATCTGGATACTTCAAAATATACATACTGAATTGAGTGGACAGAAATTAACATAGACCGTTCTCAGGACTGACCACACACCAAAAGCGGCAGTACTAATAAACAATACAGGGTTCACAAACACAAATCAAGTACTGAACAATAGTACTTACTACAGACAAGCAAAGTTGCAGTAACTAAACTCTGCAGACTATTTCATGCCACCGACCTATGGGATGAACCCCGCATAACTGACTAGGCCATGGACTTCGTGTGAGATGTCTACATGCACCATCACCATCTTGTCAACCTTGGAGAAGCTAACAGAGTGGTCTTTCCACTCATAAACATGATGATGAAGACAGGCCGCATCAGATTTGTTGGGAAGCTTTACAAGAACCACACCCTTCGTAATCGAAGGCACGGCTAGGAAATTGTTATGGTCAAGTACAACCTCGAGAACACGCCTGACAACAATGCTATAGGAAAATACTAGTTCAGGACACGTGGCGACAAGGACACTGTAGCTAGATAGTTCAGCAGTAGAACTCATCATCATGTCTTCCAGTTCACATGGCATGACTTTGAGAACTTCATCTCCACCGTGGACCTGGTTCTAATTCAAACAGAAACCATATTTTATTACTACCTCCGTTCAGAAATATAAGATGATTTTCGATATTATACTCCATATATGACTACATATACGCACAGAAATGAGTGAACAAAGACACTAGAACATGTCTTCAAAGGCATGAGAGCAGAGGGATTACATGCAATATCCATAACACAAGTTACTGAGGCAAATATACCCTCTTAAAAGGTAGCATTGATGTTCATAAAGTACTCCCTCCGTCCCAAAATTCTTGTCTTAGATTTGTCTAGATACGGATGTGTCAAGTCACATTTTAGTATTAGATACATCTGTATCTAGACAAATCTAAGACAAGAAATTTGGGACAAAGGGAGTAGTTGAAAGTAATCTATAAGAAATCAGTGTCAACCTCTCGCGTGTTTTGGTCAAAAGAGGAATTTAGAACCGTCATTTGGCACACTAAAATCACATGCAAGATCACCCAGAAAGTTGTACTACCAGTACTAGTACTGCGTGTTAGATGAAAAAACACGATCAAGATCGAGAAAAAGATCGTCAACAAGAGACATTACCTGGACTTGCTTAATGAGGGATCCCGGAGAGGGGGGCTTGGACAGGGCAATGGCTTTGAGCTTGTCTGCGATAGTCTCGGTGGGGTGCTTGGGCTTCTTCGTACCATGAGCCTCGACGGTTTTGGCCAGAGCCATAGACATCACGTCGGTCGGTGCTCCGACGTCCATCCAAGAGAGGAAGCTGAGAGAGAAGAGTGAAAGGAGGAACAAGATGAGGGAGAAGCAAAGTGAGTGGGGGTTTTCTTCAAGAGAGGAAGCTGAGAGAGAAGAGTGAAATGATGGTTGCTTCGTCCGTCCAACTTACTGCTGGAAAGGAGGGGGTTTTGTGATTTGACGACTCATTGGGCATTACTGTGGCGGTTCAATCGTGGTAGTCTACCATCACTCTACTACGGAGTAATTTAGTGCATGGCTGGTGGACCCAGGTGCTGGCTGTCCCACACGTCGGCGAAAGTGAGTAATTTAGTGCATGGCTGGAGGAGGATCCGCACGGTAGAGCGTGTCCACTGTTTTTTCTGAAGAAGAAAATGATTATAGCAAGCGTTTCCACTCTTACGACTGAGGAGTGCGAAACATGACAGCCATTTGAACATACACAGTGCTCGTACTACTAGGCATGTGCAATGGTTCATACGTCAGTACTACACAATCTTGTTGCTAGTGTAGTAAGATATGACGATAACAAATGATGTTGTGCGCATGTCAGCTACTCCTATATGTAACATAGTACCGCTTTTTCGACTGTCTGGTCGAGAACGAACGGTGAGATCAATGTTAACAGAACTAGGTCCACAACGCACGGAGCGTACGATGCTACAGTACTCCACGAAACATGAACCATATGAAGCACGAATAGTGTTAGGCAGGGTGTATGAAGGGTGCACGGGATGGGAGCAAAAGTTCCCTTCTCGACCCACTTTTGGGTGTTTGGCAGAGTGCATGAAGGGTGCATGAATCCACACTAGTAGGTTGACAAAAATGCACGAAGAGGAAACAACTATATTGAGATGAGAATGCAACCAAACACACCCACACGCTTTGTGCTACAGTGATTGATCTGCATCGTCTGAGTTTGATCCAACGGTCATGTTGCGCCGAGACATGGACATGCCCATGCAGAGGGCGCCTAAACACCACCGAAGTCCCTCTGCTTCTCGAGGCACACGACGTTGGTGATGTAGGGTGCAACCGCCCGCAGAGCCCGCTCCCGGTCGACGGGAGCCAGTGTCAGGCGCCTCACCTCGGACTCCGTGATCTACTGCGCCACCATGGCACCAGGTAGAAGCAATGGGGAGAGGAAGCAAAGGGGGCGAAACGGCTGAAAGGCAGTGCAATCTACGGGAAGGCGGAGGGAGCGGGGAATCTTTTGGTTTTCACCACGGTAAAACAGCAGTCGACAACTTCTCACATCAGGGAGCAGTGGGTTTTTACAGGCGGAGTCATCGTGACTAATTGCTGGCCGCCTGCTCCCGTCAATCAAAAAATTAAAAATCCTGCTGCGCCTGCTCCCGTCAATCAAAAAAATTAAAAATCTTGCCGCACCCAAACACCAGAGCAACGCCGCGGTGGATATTTAAATTTACCTGCCGAGAAGTAGATTAAAAAAGGGGTGAAGAAACAAATGTGGCGGCGGCCTAGCTAATCGGTAGAACTAGCCCAACTAGCTAGCCATCGTGCTTCACTGATGTACTCAGCGGGAAAGGTGGTCTTTCATGATTTGACGACTCATTTACTTGCTTCGGCGCTACAACCGAGGAGGACCCAGAAAACGCGCGGTAGGGCGTCCCACGTCAGGAAGAATATATGCGTGCACCACCCGGGAGGACCCCGAAACTGCGCGGTAGGGTGTGCCACGTCTCGGCACGGAGGAAAAATGTGCGTGTAAAAATATACTGTATCAGACGTAGTACCTATGGTTCGACCTCAGGACCCAGCCAGTCGGTCGAAAACACCCCACTAGCCACACAGCTTCATCATGCAAACGTGGCACGGAGGATAGATGTGGTTAGCTCTGTCTCGACCAGCCACAACATCTCTTGTTCTAGGCGATTCTTCTATGTTCCAAGCTTTTTTTTAGTTGTAATAACACCACGGCAAGCTTGCGCCGCTCTTCGTGTGTCCCCGTGCAAAGGTTAGACGATGGAGAGAAGAGATATTGAGATCGCAGACCTGGGACCCACCAGTAAGTGAGACAACGGTCATGCACGTGTTGACGAGGCACTCCCTCTACTCTACTCAATGCAAGTACTGTATAAAATCAAGTTATGGGACAAAGCCAACAACCGTTCGTTTTTTCAGGCTATCGACTTACACTTTGTAGTCCAGGTTACCAGTTCGAATCTCGTCTTTCAGATTTGTTAGTTTTAGGTCCAAATTTGATTAATGACAAGTGGGACCCCCGTGTGTTGTTCTGATATTTCAGTGTAGGATGGTTTTTTTTGAACAAACACTTTGCGCGGTTAGACAAGTAACGGCACGAGTTACACGTTTTTTGCAAGTTTACGAACAAAAATGACAGCGGCATAGAATATCACATCCACCGCACAGCTTAGATACTATGGTGATACGAGTTTTTACACCGTTGGAAGTGAGATCCAATGGCTTGGGAGTAGTCTTTGTAATTATGCGCAATTTCCAAACTCTCCAAAGGTTTTTTGTAAATAAAACATTTAGGCCTCGTGTGTGCCGCTGCATCTTCGATCCAACGGCTCCCCGGTGCTCATATTAGGTGCTCCCCGTAGCTTAATTACCCGCTACGGTGATATGAGCATCTAGGTCATATGATCAGTGATCAGATGGCACATGCGTAGTACTTGTACTTTCTACGCATTTCCCAAACTCTATCAGCTGTATATTGCAAAAAAAATTCAAACCTCCTACTGTGGGCTGTTAGATCTCAGTGAACTCATATCACCATAGAATCTACGGTGCGGGAGCACCTCATACTCTCCCGTGCGAGAAAACATAAGGTGCTATCGCAGCTTGGATGCTACGGTGATACGAGCTTGGAGGTCGTTTGATCTGAGATCCAATGGCATCTGAGCAGTCTTTGTGCTTGTAAGCAGTGGCCAAACTCTTTTGGGGCTTTTCTGCAAAAAACCATTCGAACCACCGAGGAGGTGTTGGGTCACAAATCCAACGCCCCCGAAGAGCTTGTATCACCAAAGCATCTAAGGTGTGGTAGCACATGATATTCTTACATACAGGAGAATATGATGTCCTCCTTCATCTTAGATGCTATGGTGATACGAGCTTTGAGGTCGTTGGATATGGGATCAAAGGGCATCTAAGTAGTTTTTGTACAAATTGTGTGCAATTCTCAAACTCATCAAGGTTTCCTGCAAAAATATTAAGACACATCATGTGAGATGCTATATCTCAGATCTACAAGCTCCAAGCAACTCGTATCGGCATATAGCATCTAAGGTATGGGGGCACATGATATTCTCCCGGGAGGAGGGGTGGGGGTGCAAACCAATCGGAGGTTGGGAGGGTGGGGACAAATATAATCTAAACAACCCTAAACAGAGCTCCACAATTTTATCTAAGGTCGAGGGGTTGACCCCCGACAATCATAGCTCCGCCTAAACACAACATTTGCATGTACTGTAGTACTAGACTTAATATTCATGTTTCAGTTTCATGTTCATTTTAAATATTGAACTGAGGACCATGGATGTCTTACATTTTACTCCCTTCATTCCTAAATATTAGTCTTTTTAGAGGCTTCAAATGTACTGGCACATACGAATGTATATAGACATATTTTAGAGTCTAGATTCACTCATTTTGCTTCGTATGTAGTCACTTGTTGAACTCTCTAAAAGACTAATATTTAGGAATAGAAGGAGTATTTTTGAATTCGTGTCATACATGCATGGTTTGGAAAAATAGATGCACTATACTTATTGGATTGTTGTTGTGTTCGTGCGTGTGTGTCTCTGTGTGTCTGTGTGTGTGTGGTCATATGCTTGATACATACAAAGTTTTCTCACCTCCATGTTGGTCATATTTTAAATTTGAATTTGCATTGGAAAACTTACTAGGGATACCATGAAATGTGAAATCCATGTTGAGATCACTATATCACAAACTCACTCTAATTCAACAACTCGTCATAAATCAATTACCACGTTGAGATTAGTATTTGCAAGGAAAATACGGGTATTGTAATACACATAGATTCGTTCGGCAATTTAAAAGGTTCCTTTCGTATTCTCGAATGGTAGGACCCAACGGCGTACCAGCCAGACCTTGGCTCGTGTTGAACCTAAAAATAAAAAAACTGGGCTCGTGTCCTTCGGTGGCGTGCGTGGTACGCACATTAGGCAACCCCAACCAGTCGAGTCTCAGCGTTTCAAGTCGAAATATTTGGCGGCCAGAATTCCAGCCCTAGGAAATTCCCCTGATGTCCCCGGTCCATAATGACTACCGATAAACAATGGAGGGATGCTTTAGTAACTAGACAACGTTACCTACCGTGCCGAGCACGGTTCAATTCCCTCGGTCGCCGCTCGTCAAGGTCACCCGTCAACTGCATTGCCTAGTACTACTACTACTACTACACCAGGATGAGCACAGAATTGAGCCCGTTTGTTCGTGCCTAGTACTTGAGTTAATATATCAGACAATGCACTGGTACGGAGGGATTATCCTTTTACTCTGCATATATAACTTGTCTGAAGTCTAACTAAGCAAAATGTTTGACCAAATCCTTTCTTAAGAAATACAACAGGACAGATGTACGGCTTGAAAATGTATTGCGTGATGCAGGTTATGATATTGTTACGAATCTTGGATCTTAAATTTCAGAAAATCCAAAAGTGAGCATAAATTCTTGAAACTAAGCATGGTCATGTGATATGGCACAAATATTACCACGTAAGTTTTTTCTTCAATTTGAGACAAACTGCTTAAGACAAGTTGCACAAATGAAGAGCCAAGGTATTTTGAAACAAAGACCTGTCACGTTAAGGCAAACGCTTTCACTATTGAAACTGTGGGCGTTTACGTGCCGCCACGAGTCCCGACTTCTCATCGGCAGGTGCCGTCCGAGCAAGCATGTGAGTTGACGGGAGGCGTGCGAGCAAACTGCTACGCCGGCTGTCAGGGAGGCGTGCGAGCAGACCGCTGTGCAGGCTCACCGGGAGGCGAGCCCTTTGACTAGGCTCCACCGCCCACCGTCGTCCCAACTGCTCCCACTTTTAATGTCGCTGGCGCCGCAGTTTAAAATCAACCCCGCACTACTCGGTATAACTACAATCCTCTCTCTTCCTCTCCGATTCTCCTGTCGTCTACCTCCAACTAGCCTGACCTAAACTTACGCCATGCCGCATCACGATGGTCTGCCCTTAGTGTTCCAGTTTCCTGAGGAAGACACCCAGCCGGAGTCTCAAGAACATAAGGTGCTTTGGGACGAACTTGAACTGGCCTTGCGGGAAGACGCCGCGCCTGTCCCCGCTCCTGTTCCGGCTCCCGTTGCCCCGACTGCGCCAACGCCCATCCCCGTGGCATTGATGGGCTGGGAGCCACACTTTGTCGCCGAGCTTGATCCCACGGGGTTCCACGAGGTCCCCGCTGACTTTCATGCGCCCGTGCACCTGCCAGCGCATGCGCCTGCGCATGCACTGACGCACACGCCCGGGCCGGTGCCCGTGCACCAGCCAGCGCATGCGCATGCGCGTGCACTGACATGCGCGCCCGTGCCGATGCCCATGCACATGAATGTCTCCGCCGCGCCGTTGACAGCGTCTGTCCTCGCGCGGGTGCCGGTGCCCCCCTCAGCGGCATGGATGGCCGCCGTCGAACGCTTCCTTGCACCCACGTCAGTCGCCTCCTCCCGCCAGTTGACTCGGTCCGAAGTCCAGAACATTTTGGCCTTCCTTGAAGCCAGGCCAATGTCCAGGAGTACACCAACAACGGCGCAAGACGCCGCCATCACCGTCGGTCAGTGGCCCGACGACACACAGAGCACGGCAGAGGAGCCACTTCCCACCGCGAGACGCCCCCGCCGCCGCCGCGTAATCTAAATTTGCCATGAAAAACGTTCGGATTGCCATGCTTAAAATCCGAACGTTTATCATTTCCGTTTATTTTATATCGATCGTCGTATAATTTAAAGTCGGAGTCAGACTGAACGAAATGTATGGTTTGATCGATTGAATGTTCTGCTAGAGCCGTATCAAATTAAATATAAAACATCATCAAGCCACATGTATTCTTTGTCATCCACCGATCTAGACTGCTTCAATGTCGAGCGCTCAACACGTTTAGCGTGCAGTTAATTTCATGCCAAAAATAGTGCTAATCACATGACAACACGCAAATAATATCCTAGTAGTTAATATCCGCATGCACTTAATATACTTCCAACTTAACGTGCATTGCACGTACACACTGACTAGTGCTGCTAGTACGTGAAACTGGTGCCGTGACTTGTGAACGCGTCCGGATATGGTCAACGGCAACATCGCTCGCGAGTCCTTCCTGTTTGCCCGTGCGTCTAAACGCAGAAGGGGAGGAGAGAGAGAGCACACATGGAACCTACCTAGTGAAGGCGAATAGTACTAAAAATAATATTACATGTTATTCATTAATTAGGCTGTGGTAATATAAAAACATTATGTGAACAAAGGGGGTACAACAAACATTGCTATTCTACGTATGTTGCCTATTGACGTGCGGCTTGAAGGCCTGGTCGCATGTTCGATCCTCGTCCTTTATTTTTTAATTTGTATATGGGTCCAAATTTGTTTCATGACATGTGGGCCCCTCGGTGTGTAGTTTGTAGCACTTTAATTTGTGGGTCGAAATTTGTTCCATTCCAAGTGGACTATCGGTGTGTAGTTTTGTAGCTTATTTATAATAATTAAAGAGAACAACATAGTTTTTTCAATAATACCATGGTGCGACGTTGAAGGCGAGAAAGGATGTGCGAGAGAGCGATGATCGAGCCAGAGGGAAATCAACTAGGGGAGTTGCGTGGGTTGCAACGATGTTTGGAGCAGTTGTGGGCCGAATGCTACAAAAATATAATCTAAACCGACCGGAATAAATGCCAACACAAATTAATCCAAGGTTGGAGTGCCCCTCGCAATGTAAATAGCTTCGGCTTTGCGAGGGATGGAGAGGTAGTAGCTTCAACGCGTGGAAGATACGGTGTGAGAAAGCAAGGTCAATCGAGAGACATATAGATAGAGATACAAAGTGAGTGTGGTCCGACATTCATTGAACAAATATATATGCTCTGGAGAGATATTGTCCGATTGAGCTTTTTGGCAAGGGTGAGGGCTGTAAGATAGAGCTTGAGAGATGATCCAGTCACAGGCGTGTAGATATATTTTGTGCATGGGAGGAAGCAAGGTCAACCGATCACATAGGGTCGCCGTGTGATCGAAAGAGTGAGACGGGTTGGAGAGAGTGACCTAGATAGACGATATGTGTGAGAGAGTATACAATGTGAATAGGTCGAATTGGGATCAAACATGGTGATATATCATTTTTGTCCGAGAAAGAGCAAGGTCAATCGAGACATACGGAGAGACATAGAGAGAGAGAGGGAGAGAGAGAGAGATTGAGTGAGCGTGGCCCACCATGAGGTCGAAAGAGTGGCGGTGGCTTGGATGGACTGACCTAGATAGACAATCTGCATGAGAGAGTATAGAGTGTGTCAATCGAGGCCCGAACAGGGAGATATATCATTTGTGTGTGAAAGAAAACGAGCTTAAACGAGACTCATATAAAGAGAGCGAGATTGAGCGAGTGTGGCCCACCGTGCGGAAGAAAGAGTGAGATAGTCTCGAGGGAGTGACCTAGATATACAACGTGCGTGTGTGCGCACGAGAGGTTGGGGGCTAGATAGGCAATGCATGTATTTAGCGTGAGATGGTGAGAGGGAGAGGGGAGAGAGAGAGAGCTCGACATGGGGTGCAATGGCGGGTGTGTGAGGTAAATAAATTTGGTAACAGAGTGGAAAAAGGGGTTGTGTAGTTGAGAGACTTAGAGACCGAAACATGGAGAGAAAGAATGAACGTGTGTTAGAAACCGATAGCTTCCTAAGGTGGTTAGGAGAGTAAGATTGATCGATACAGGAAGTATGTAACG
>NC_041382.1:517860449-517861145 GCF_002162155.2 Triticum dicoccoides | reverse complement strand
GAATGTATATACTACGAGACTTAATATCGATGTTTCAATTCGGTGTACAATGTAAGATTTGAACCGAGGACCAGGCATACGGGTGATTATTTTGAATTCGTGCCATACTAAGTTTCGAAAAGTTGACATTGACTCAGTTTGTTGTGCTATTTTGTAGGTCATATGTTTGAATCCATCCAAAAGTTTTCTCACTACCATGGTGTTCATCATATACATATGAATTTGTATTAAAAAGTAGCGTGGATACAGTGAAATGTGAAATCCACGTTAGAATTGGAGATCGCTACGTGACACACACTCTAATTCAAATAACTAACTACGTGAAACACACTCTAATTCAAATAACTAATTATGTGACACACACTCTAATCCACGTTAGCGTGGGTACCGTTTCGATTTTTTAAAATAACTCCTCATTAATTAATTTATAGTACTCCCTCTATTCACTTTTATAAGACCTTGAAGACATTTCAGACAATGTGCAAAACAGTTCATTTTAAGTTGTCTGAAACGACTTACAAAAGTGAATGGATGGAGTATCTCGTTTCGAATGACTAATTATTGCAAGGAAAACACGGGCATGGTAATACATGCAGATTCGTTTGCAAATGAAAGAAGATTCGTTTGCATTCTCAAATGTAGGCACACCAGGCAGACCAGGGTCGTGTCGGGGTGGACGCTGCTTCGGTGCCTTAA
>NC_041382.1:517760957-517860260 GCF_002162155.2 Triticum dicoccoides | reverse complement strand
GACGACGATAATATAAGTTCGCGCTTCCACGTTTCAGATTGAAATATCTGGTGGCCCCAATTCCAGCCCTACAAAATCTCTCTTCTCCACCATCCCCTTCCTCGCCCAGATTTTGCTCAAATCCCTAATTCGCCGCCAACCCTCGAATCTCCCTCATCTCGTCTCTTTCCCCACCGTTCCCCACCTCTGTGCCGGACGACAACGACGAAGACAACGGTCGCGCTTCACCACCGCACCGGAGCTACCTCATCTACGCCCTCGTCCACCGCACCAGGTGGTCCACCGACAATGTCGGCCGCCGCAACCGACGTGCCTCACAGACACCGAGTTCCACCGCATCAGGTGCGCTTCACCGATGCCGTCTCCCAGCTCACCGGAGCTACTTCACCAAGCACATCATCGCACCTCCGCCCTCCGAGGCCGTTGGGGCTTCACCAACGGTCTCTTCCACCGCATCGTAGCGCTCCGCTGCCACTCAAGAGCTGCATCCGTGCGCGGCCAGCCAACGCCAGCACATCACCCTCAACGGCTCTGAAGTGACCCGCACTCTAGCTAGGCGAGCATGCCCAAACGCCGGCCCGAACTAGGTATCCACACATCACTCCCTTGTGCACTATTCCGACGATGTTTGGATATCCTTTCACTGCTCTCTTAGCTTACACGCCTATGCAACTCTGACTTTAACTCTTATTTCTTCTGGAGATATCATCTGAAACAAGCAAATCCATTTTTGAGCGAAACATGACGGCGCTACGGGATCTGGTACACATCTTGCACACCCGTATAACCTTGTAAGTATCTGTCCTCTGGTACAACATCAAGGTCGATTCCTCTTATTTGATCAACCATTCATCGTGTTAAAAATGCAGAGGGGGATGCAAGGAGCACAAGGCCTGCACATCCAAGCAAGTGGTAACATGGACTTATACATGGAACATTCCAAGCGCAAGGAGAGCTGCAGTGTGCCTGTACAACGAGCTAGCGTAAGTCCCTGCATTTCATTTAATTCGTACTGGCATTCATGTATGATTTGTGTGCAGTGGTTGATCCACGAATTCAAGTTACCAGGGGCGAACATTTAACTTAAAAAATACGAAGGCACTTGCACTCCGTAAATCAACATAACTTGAGAAATGTGAAGCTACATGCACTTTGAAAACCAGCTAATGATCCAAAGTAGTTCAGATTATAAACACTAAATGATGCAAGCACCAAAAAACACAAAATGCAACATGGTGTACAAGGACTACAAACATGGTCTGTACCTTCTTGAATTATTCGTTCTCTGGCTGAAAATATCAAAGTGTAATTGCACGTATAACCAGTGCGCAAACTGCATATCAATATATTATCCTGCACAAGTATGCCAATAGTTTTAAACAACATATTAGAAAAAGTATTTATGCTATGTTGTCATGATACGGGGACTTTCTGGTAGATGGCCTCGACGTTTCCTCAAGCTATGAAAATGCACTATAATTTTCTTGTCATCAATGCCTGCAAATCTCTGTCTCTCTCAACATAGTAGATCATCATTAGACACTAAATCCTTCAATGAGCTTGCAAAATGCTTGCATTAGATCCCTCATTAGACACTATATGTTCATCACCAGGAGCATGTAAAATGTTTGCATCAAATCCTTCATTAGCAGTCTGTTCATTAGACACTTCAGGCTCAAGAACAACATGAGCATGTATGTTTGCACCGGAAACTTGATTAGATACATCAGATTCAGTTGGTTCAGTATTGATTGGGGGAGTTATAAAATAAGTAGAAATTGGTTTCATTTTCTCATAGATTCCCTACATACAAGCAATTTTACAACACCGTCAGGTTTAACTATTGGCCAGAAATTGAAGAGTTGAATTAGATATAATCGGGGATGTGATGTACCTGCTCGTTGCGCATGCTACTCTTGCAAGTTGCGACTGTCCGTTTGCGCAAGCTCGATGCCATGCCCGTGCTGCCGCCGCTGCCTCTCATGCAGGCTACACCCAGGGTTGGATCTTCATCTTCTTGTCCTTCCGTTCGCTTGAAGCCCGGCGACCGCCCTCCAACGAGGGCGCGAGGAAGTGTTGTGTCGGTATGTCCAGCGGCGGCTAGATTAGGAGCGAACCAGACTGGAGGCTAGAGCGAATGAATTGGGATTTTTCTTGTTGTCGATCAATATGGGAGGCGCTTGTTTGGGACGCGAGCCTGCTATAGGGCTTGCCTTGCACTTGTGTTATTGGCCCATCCAAATTGAAACATTTTTCTTCATTTTTTACATTTCCTGCTCGTGCGTTGGGACGAACAAAACTAACGTGGGCCAACCTGGACGACTCAAACTAGGTGCACACTTTCCAGCCACCTGAGGCGGCCGCCCATACCAGCCCCTATGGTGGTGTCGCCCCTTTTTGTGTGTATGATTGGATAGTGAAAAATATTCCAGTGGTGCTTTTGATTTACCCACAGAATGGTTGAATTGCTTGTTTCTATGAACTGAGTTCGCCAATAATGTGAAGGATGCCAGTCTTTTCGTCTTATTGTAGATTGCTTAGATCTCGATATGCCAAAAGTAATCGCATGAAATATACAGTAAAAGCCAGTGTGATGTGTTTGGCTACAACTAGTCTGACTACACGTCCTCATATAACATATCAAGGATGCACCATCTTACCAGATTAACCATTCGACTTACCCATGCAGTGTGGGAAGAACGAAGTATTGGGACTGTGTATCCAAGCAATTGATGCCATGGACTCCTTTGTACAACCTTGTAAGCGAAAAAGCAGTTGCATTATGCCTGTACAAAGAACTAGCGTAAGTTCAGTTACCTGCTTCTCAGAATTTTAGTTAGCCACTTATTGCAAAATTGTTCAATTACATTGCTTGGCTTAATTTAGTTTGCTACTGATTACATAATGGCACAGCCTGTTAATCATATTGTAGACTGCGCCTATCTATGTGTTTGATACTTACTGTTAAGAATTACCTATTTGCCTTAACTTAAATATCTACTTGTTTGTTTAACTGCTTTGCTGCTGCAACAGCGGGTTACAATGATGTTAATAACTACCTTTCAGCATCCAATTGAGACTCTTTAATTCCTTGTTTGTTTAACTGGTTTGCTGTTATAACTCCCGGTTGAGATGTTTTGCTAACTTCAACTTCTCTGAATCCAATCGGAACTTTAATGGCAAAACAGGTTAGCCCAAGATCAAAGAGCGAGGTCCCCATGGACGTTGCATCATCCCACATCAGTGGCACCGGCCCAATCGTGCATTATGAATTGCCAACTGATGATGCTCTAGAGGCTAAACTAGTGGTAGAAAGAGATTCTGCTTCTGCACTTAGAGATGAAGTTGACATGTTGAGGAAGCAAATAGCACAATCACAAGCAGTACTCAAGACAACCATTAAATATTTGGTGGATTTCAAAATGAAGCAAGCTGAGACTGACCAGATTGTTAAGGTCCCGAAGGAAAAAAGGAAATTAAATTCCTACTTGGTAAATCATAGGTGAAATGTTCTTTCCATAGTTGAATAACCTTTGTGTTGTCTGTTCATGTAATCAATCAAACCATTTATTTTAGAGATCATGTAATAATTGTTTTTTTGTTTTTTTGTTTGTAATTTTATTTGAGCACAAGTCTGTATTAATTGATAAGACTCGGAGACATTTCATTTGGATTGGTGTGCCAGACCTACAAATATGCCAATCGGGCTGAATGTGCATTCAACAATAGTAGTAGTATAGATGGACCATAAGTGGCACGCATCGGAAAGTGCCAAGATGCTGGCTAAAAAAAAGGATGTTGTTGTAGCCAAAAAAAGTACAGCGGCCTGGCTTATTGCTACCTCTTTTAGCACTGCGTTGGTTTTCCCCGAAGAGGAAGGGATGATGCAGCAAAGTAGCGTAAGTATTTCCCTCAGTTTTTGAGAACCAAGGTATCAATCCAGTAGGAGGCTACGCGCGAGTCCCTCGCACCTGCACAAAACAAATAAATCCTCGCAACCAACGCAAATAGGGGTTGTCAATCCCTATAGGGCCACTTACGAGAGTGAGATCTGATAGATATGATAACATAATGTCTTTGGTATTTTTATGATAAAGATGCAAAGTAAAATAAAGGCAAAGTAAAATAGCAAAGTAAATAACTAAGTAGTAGGAGATTCATATGATAAAGATAGACCCGGGGGCCATAGGTTTCACTAGTGGCTTCTCTCGAGAGCATAAGTATTCTACGGTGGGTGAACAAATTACTGTTGAGCAATTGACAGAATTGAGCATAGTTATGAGAATATCTAGGTATGATCATGTATATAGGCATCACGTCCGAGACAAGTAGACCGACTCCTGCCTGCATCTACTACCACTACTCCACTCATCGACCGCTATCCAGCATGCATCTAGAGTATTAAGTTAAAAACAGAGTAACGCCTTAAGCAAGATGACATGACGTAGAGGGATAGACTCATGCAATATGAAGAAAACCCCATCTTGTTATCCTCGATGGCAACAATACAATACGTGCCTTGCTGCCCTTACTGTCACCGGGAAAGGACACCGCAAGATTGAACCCAAAGCTAAGCACTTCTCCCATTGCAAGAAAGATCAATCTAGTAGGCCAAACCAAACTGATAATTCGAAGAGACTTGCAAAGATAACCAATCATACATAAAAGAATTCAGAGAATATTCAAATATTATTCATAGATAGACTTGATCATAAACCCACAATTCATCGGTCTCAACAAACACACCGCAAAAAGAAGATTACATCGAATAGATCTCCACAAGAGAGGGGGAGAACATTGTATTGAAATCCAAAAAGAGATAAGAAGCCATCTAGCTACTAACTATGGACCCGTAGGTCTGAGGTAAACTACTCACACTTCATCGGAGGGGCTATGGTGTTGATGTAGAAGCCCTCCGTGATCGATGCCCCCTCCGATGGAGCTCCGGAACAGGCCCCAAGATGGGATCTCGTGGATACAAAAAGTTATGGCAGTGGAATTAGGGTTTTGGCTCCTGTTCTGATCGTTTGGGGGTACGTGGATATATATAGGAGGAAGAAGTACGTCGGTGGAGCAACAGGGGGCCCACGAGGGTGGAGGGCGCGCCTGGGGGGGTAGGCGCACCCCCTACCTCGTGGCCTCATGTTACGTGTCTTGACGTAGGGTCCAAGTCTCCTGAGTTGTATTCGATGAGAAAATCACATTCCCGAAGGTTTCATTCCGTTTGGACTCCGTTTGATATTCCTTTTCTTTGAAACCCTAAAACAGGCAAAAAAACAGCAATTCTGGGTTGGGCCTCCGGTTAATAGGTTAGTCCCAAAAATAATATAAAAGTGGATAATAACGCCCAATAATGTCCAAAACAGTAGATAATATAGCATGGAGCAATCAAAAATTATAGATACGTTGGAGACGTATCAAGCATCCCCAAGCTTAATTCCTGCTCGTCCTCGAGTAGGTAAATGATAAAAACAGAATTTTTTATGCGGAGTGCTACTTGGCATAATTTTAATGTAATTCTTCTTAATTGTGGTATGAATATTTAGGTCCGAAAGATTCAAGACAAAAGTTCATATTGACATAAAAATGATAATACTTCAAGCATACTAACTAAGCAATTATGTCTTCTCAAAATAACATGGCCAAAGAAAGTTCATCCCTACAAAATCATATGGTTTAGTCATGTTTCATTTTCGTCACACAATAATGCTATCATCATGCACAACCCCGATGACAAGCCAAGCAATTGTTTCATACTTTAGTAATCTCAAACCTATAAACTTTCACGCAATATATGAGCGCGAGCCATGGACATAGGACTATAGGTGGAATAGAATATAATGAGGGGGGTTATGTGGAGAAGACAAAAAGGAGGAAGTCTCACATCAACAAGGCTAATCAATGGGCTATGGAGATGCCCATCGATTGATGTTAATGCAAGGAGTAGGGATTGCCATGCAACGGATGCACTAGAGCTATAAATGTATGAAAGCTCAACAAAAGAAACTAGTGGGTGTGCATCCAACTTGCTTGCTCACAAAGACCTAGGGCACTTGAGGAGGCCCATTGTTGGAATATACAAGCCAAGTTCTATAATGAAAATTTCCCACTAGTATATAAAAGTGATAACATGAGAGACTCTCTACTATGAAGATCATGGTGCTACTTTGAAGCACAAGTGTGGCAAA
This sequence comes from Triticum dicoccoides, assembly GCF_002162155.2. Classification (NCBI taxonomy): domain Eukaryota; kingdom Viridiplantae; phylum Streptophyta; class Magnoliopsida; order Poales; family Poaceae; genus Triticum; species Triticum dicoccoides. The sequence continues at coordinate 517,854,072 of NC_041382.1, read as the reverse complement.
GGATAGTAACATTGTCCCTTCTCTCTTTTTCTCTCATTTTTTTGGGCCTTTTCTCTTTTTTATGGCCTTTCTCTTTTTTTGGGCCTTCTCTTTTTTATGGCCTTTCTCTTTTTTTATTCCTCACTTGGGACAATGCTCTAGAAAATGATGATCATCACACTTCTATTTATTTACAACTCAATACTAGAACAAAGATGACTCTATATGAATGCCTCCGGCGGTGTACCGGGATATGCAATGGACCAAGAGTGACATGTATGAAAGAATTATGAACAGTGGCTTTGCCACAAATACTATGTCAACTACATGACCATGCTAAGCAATATGACAATGATGAATGTGTCATGATGAACGGAATGATGGAAAGTTGCATGGCAATATATCTCGGAATGGCTATGGAAATGCCATAATAGGTAGGTATGGTGGCTGTTTTGAGGAAGATATAAGGAGGTTTATATGTGACAGAGCGTATCATATCACGGGGTTTGGATGCACCGGCGAAGTTTGCAACAACTCTCAATGTGAGAAAGGGCAATGCACGGTACCTCGGCTAGCAAGGATGGAAGGGTGAGAGTGCGTATAATCCATGGACTCAACATTAGTCATAAAGAACTCACATACTTATTGCAAAAATCTACAAGTCATTAAAATCCTCGGTACTACGCGCATGCTCCTAGGGGGATAGATTGGTAGGAAAAGACCATCGCTCGTCCCCGACCGCCACTCATAAGGAAGACAATCAAATAACACCTCATGTTTCAAATTTGTTGCATAACGTTTACCATACGTGCATGCTATGGGACTTGCAAACCTCAGCACAAGTATTTCTCAATTTCACAACTACTCAACTAGCACGACTTTGATATTATTACCTCCATGTCTCAAAACAATCATCAAGCATCAAACTTCTCTTAGTATTCAACACACTCATAAGAAAGTTTTTATTATTCATCTCGCACACCAAGCATATTAGGATTTTAAGCAAATTACCATGCTATTAAGACTCTCAAAATAATCTAAGTGAAGCATGAGATATCAATAGTTTCTATAAAACAAATCCACCACCGTGCTCTTAAAGATATAAGTGAAGCACTAGAGCAAAATTATATAACCCAAAAGATATAAGCGAAGCACATAGAGTATTCTAAAAATTCCAAATCATGTATGGCTCTCTCAAAAGGTGTGTACAGCAAGGATGATTGTGGTAAACTAACAAGCAAAGACTCAAATGATACAAGACACTCCAAGCAAAACACATATCATGTGGCGAATAAAAATATAGCTCCAAGTAAAGTTACCGATAGAAGTAGACGAAAGAGGGGATGCCTTCCGGGGCATCCCCAAGCTTTGGCTTTTAGGTGTCCTTAGATTATCTTGTGGGTGCCATGAGCATCCCCAAGCTTAGGCTCTTGCCACTCCTTGTTCCATAATCCATCAAATCTTTACCCAAAACTTGAAAACTTCACAACACAAAACTTAAAGTAGAAAAACTCGTGAGCTCCGTTAGCGAAAGAAAACAAAAGACCACTTCAAGGTACTGTAATGAACTCAATCTTTATTTATGTGGGTGTTATACCTACTGTATTCTAACTTATCTATGGTTTATAAACTATTTTACTAGCCATAGATTAATCAAAATAAGCAAACAACACACAAAAAACAGAATCTGTCAAAAACAGAACAGTCTATAGTAATCTGTAGCTAGCGCAAGATCTGGAACCCCAAAAATTCTAAAATAAATTTCTGTACGTGAGGAATTTATCTATTAATCATCTTCAAAAATAATTAACTAAATATCACTTTCCAAATAAAAATTACAGGAGTTCTCTTGAGCGCTAAAGTTTCTGTTTTTTACAGCAAGTTCAACAAGACTTTCCCCAAGTCTTCCCAACGGTTCTACTTGGCACGAACACTAATTAAACACAAAAAACACAACCAAAAAAGAGGCTATATAATTTATTTATTACTAAACAGGAGCAAAAAGCAAGGAATAAAAAGAAAATTGGGTTGCCTCCCAACAAGCGCTATCGTTTAACGCCCCTAGCTAGGCATAACAAGCAATAATAGATCTAGGTATTGCCATCTTTGGTAGGCAATCCATAAGTGGCTCTCATAATAGATTCCTAAGGTAATTTAATTTTATTTCTAGAAACTGTTCCATGCCTTTCCTTAATGGAAATTGAAATCTAATATTTCCTTCCTTCATATCAATAATTGCACCAATCGTTCTAAGGAAAGGTCTACCAAGAATAATAGGACATCAAGGATTGCAATATATGTCAAGAACGATAAAATCTACGGGCACATAATTCCTATTTGCAACAATAAGAACATCATTAATTCTTCCCATAGGTTTCTTAATAGTGGAATCTGCAAGGTGCAAGTTTAAAGAGCAATCATCAAAATCACGGAAACCTAACAAATCACACAAAGTCTTTGGAATCGTGGAAACACTAGGACCCAAATCACATAAAGCATAGCATTAATGATATTTAATTTTAATTTTAATAGTTGGTTCCCACTCATCATAAAGTTTTCTAGGGAGAGAAACTTCCAATTCAAGTTTTTCTTCATAAGATTGCATCAAGGCATCAACGATATGTTTAGTAAACGCTTTATTTTGACTATAAGCATGAGGAGAATTTAGCACGGATTGCAACAAGGAAATACAATCAATCAAAGAGCAATTTTCATAATTAAATTCCTTGAAATCCATAATAGTGGGTTTAGCAACATCTAGGTTTTTAATTTCTTCAAGAGCACTTTTATCAAATTTAGCATCAAGATCAAAAGATTCAGAATTCTTGGAACTCCTTCTAGGTAAAGGTGGATCATATTCAGTCCCATCATTATCAAGATTCATATTGCAAAACAAAGATTTAATAGGGGACACATCAATAACTTTTAGATCTTCATCATTATTTTCATAGCAACTCGGTTTAGCGGCCATCTTATTAACTAGGGTAGCCTGTTTATCTGAAATTTCAGCAGTTACTTTCTCAAGATGAGCAAGTTGGGATCTTAAACCATCGAATTCTTTAGACATATCATCAAGATCTTTATTCATAAAACCCATAAAACTTTTCTGTTCTTTAAGCTCGTTTCTGAAGAAACTATTATGTTCAAATTGCAAAACCATGAAACTCCTAACATTATTTTTGATTTCTTCTAACCTCTTAAGGTGAAGGTCACCAACTTTAGGTAGAGCCATCGTGACAAGCAAGCAAACTAACACACAAGCAAACAAAAAGCAAGTGGGAAAAAAGAGGCAAATAGAGGAAGGATAGAGAGAGGGCAAATAAAACGGCAAGGGTGAAGTGGGGGAGAGGAAAACGAGAGGCAAATGGCAAATAATGTAATGCGGGAGATAAGGGTATGTGATGGGTACTTGGTATGTTGACTTTTGCATAGACCTCCACGGCAACGGCGCCAGAAATCCTTCTTGCTACCTCTTTTAGCACTGCGTTGGTTTTCCCCGAAGAGGAAGGGATGATGCAGCAAAGTAGCGTAAGTATTTGTCTCAGTTTTAGAGAACCAAGGTATCAATCCAGTAGGAGGCTACGCGTGAGTCCCTCGCACCTGCACAAAACAAATAAATCCTCGCAACCAACGCAAATAGGGGTTGTCAATCCCTATAGGGACACTTACGAGAGTGAGATCTGATAGGTATGATAAGATAATATTTTTGGTATTTTTATGATAAAGATGCAAAGTAAAATAAAGGCAAAGTAAAATAGCAAAGTAAATAACTAAGTAGTAGGAGATTGATATGATAAAGATAGACCCGGGGGCCATAGGTTTCACTAGTGGCTTCTCTCGAGAGCATAAGTATTCTACGATGGGTGAACAAATTATTGTTGAGCAATTGACAGAATTGAGCATAGTTATGAGAATATCTAGGTATGATCATGTATATAGGCATCACGTCCGAGACAAGTAGACCGACTCCTGCCTGCATCTACTACTATTACTCCACTCATCGACCGCTATCCAGCATGCATCTAGAGTATTAAGTTAAAAATAGAGTAACGCCTTAAGCAAGATGACATGATGTAGAGGGATAGACTCATGCAATATGAAGAAAAACCCATCTTGTTATCCTCGATGGCAACAATACAATATGTGCCTTGCTGCCCTTACTGTCACCGGGAAAGGACATCGCAAGATTGACCCAAAGCTAAGCACTTCTCCCATTGCAAGAAAGATCAATCTAGTAGGCCAAACCAAACTGATAATTCGAAGAGACTTGCAAAGATAACCAATCATACATAAAAGAATTCAGAGAAGATTCAAATATTATTCATAGATAGACTTGATCATAAACCCACAATTCATCAGTCTCAACAAACACACCGCAAAAAGAAGATTACATCGAATAGATCTCCACAAGAGAGGGGGGGGGACATTGTATTGAGATCCAAAAAGAGAGAAGAAGCCATCTAGCTACTAACTATGGACCCATAGGTCTGAGGTAAACTACTCACACTTCATCGGAGGGGCTATGGTGTTGATGTAGAAGCCCTCCGTGATCGATGCCCCCTTCGGCGGAGCTCCGGAATAGGCCCCAAGATGGGATCTCGTGGATACAGAAAGTTATGGCGGTGGAATTAGGGTTTTGGCTCCTGTTCTGATCGTTTGGGGGTACATGGATATATATAGGAGGAAGAAGTACGTCGGTGGAGCAACAGGGGGCCCACAAGGGTGGAGGGCGCGCCTGGGGGGGTAGGCGCGCCCCCTACCTCATGGCCTCCTGTTACATGTCTTGACGTAGGGTCCAAGTCTCCTGAGTTGTATTCAATGAGAAAATCATGTTCCCGAAGGTTTCATTCCGTTTGGACTCCGTTTGATATTCCTTTTCTTCGAAACCCTAAAACAGGCAAAAACAACAATTCTAGGCTGGGCCTCCGGTTAATAGGTTAGTCCCAAAAATAATATAAAAGTGGATAATAAATCCCAGTAATGTCCAAAACAGTAGATAATATAGCATGGAGCAATAAAAAATTATAGATACGTTGGAGACGTATCACTTATGTATGTTAGTTGATATTATTGATCCATATACTCTATAAGTGTTTATATGTCTGTTAATTCTGTACATTCTTGGTTGATTGACTCAATATTTGAATCTTGATACATCGCTTGTGTACATATCTAAATGGGAGTACACATTATGATGCGTGTGACATTTGATTTGGACATGAAGTGTTCCAAATATTCGAATTCACCTTAAACTGGATTCTAGTTTCTGAATTTGAGTATCAGCATTTGTAAACCATATTCATATATGACAGTGGAATACATATTTGTCGTCCTTCTGAAGATATATAAAAACACATAGAATGATTAATAAAGATTCATATAGGAATACAAAATGGATTCAAATTTAGTTCCCAGGGTAAACGTGGATGCTTATTGTCCCAAAATTCGAAAGAAGTAGCAAAATGTCCACTCCCACGTCGGCTGCCCGAAGCCAAGTGTTTGGGAGATGGAAATTACTGTCTACCCATTACACGGACAATCCATCGGTCCGATTTACACTGCTCTAAATATGGGTAGGTTAGTAACTTCAATTAGATGTGACACGACCGCCTCTGAGCCCATTCCGACACGGTAGGCGTCAAACATGGGCGGCAAAACTCATTTGATTCAAGCTCATACGAAAGACCTCTGTTTCTCCCTACATTCCCCATTCATACACGGTGGGCGGCAAAACAAACTCGACTCGGCCGAAATCGATGTAGGCAAATATTTTCAATAGGGGCAGGTTTGTAACTTCACTTAGACGTGACACAACCGCCCTACCTGTCAGCCCCGTTCATACACCGTGGGTGCCAACCATGGGCGCCAACCACCCCCTCCTCGCCCGAAATCGCTCTGGGCAAATATTGGCGAGATGCGAGATTACCGTCCTATACCCAACTGACGAGACGTCCAAATTTTAAACGGGGGCTAAGTTCGTAACTTTCCCATATTTCAGACAGGCCCGTCCCAAAAACATGGTTCCCCGTACCTCTCCCTCCATTTTCCCATTCATACACCGTCCGCGCTAGAACACCCCATCCCCACACCAGCCTCCGTCCGCCACCCCATCCATCGCCGCCGTCCTCCACCACATCCATTGCCACCGTCCTCCATCATGCCGGAGCGCCTACCAAGACCGCGTCGTCCACTGCTAGAGATGGACGTTTCTCATCCACGGCATCGGGCCAATAGCCTTGCATCGCGTCCTCTCGCTTCATCGGCGCCGTCATCCTCTTTGCCAGGGCCGCTCACACAACCTTCTCTTCCACCGCAATGGGACTTATCCCCCGATGCACCCGTCTACCGTCGCAGATCTGCTTCAACGCCACCGACAGCCATCGCACCCCCGATGCCTACACGACGCCGCAAGAGAGGTGGTACTTCATATCTCCTCAACTTTTTGATCTCAACCAGAAAATAGATCTTAACTTGGTTACTCTACTTTCTTTTCAGCTCTTAGAATTTAGTTCTTAGTTCGAAGCAAACAATGGATGCTAAATATCATTTCTCCGGTTTGCAGCTTCAAATCTGCCATGGCACATCCATAATACGGTTTAATTGATCATGCTTAGGGTTTAATTGATCATGTTGGTTCCATGGTGGTTTCTTTAATAGAAATCGGAGGGGAAACCCTCTTTTGCTAAAAAATATGCTTAGAGTTTCCCCCTTTTATGATCACTATACGATCAGAATACGTGCTTCGTGTCATAATAACACTGCTCCACCCATCAAGCTAAACAAGCTTAGTTGTTCAAATACGAATCTGATATTATTAAAACAGATTTGTTTAATTGGTCAGCTAAATGTTCCTAAATTAGTTTCGAAAATGCATGTTCGCCGCTCGGGTGTGTATCTCTACAGGGTGCCCACGGTGGGCCGGCCCACCCTGGGATTTTGGGTCGTCCCAGGCCCCGATTCCCCTCTGTTCTGCTACGCCCTTCCGATCTCTACTCGCCCCCAGCCGCATGCCTCACCGGCGACTTGCCGTCCCCGGACAGCATGACTCTAGGAGGAGACGCTGGACTAACAGGAGGCCAGGAGCCGCTCGCCCAATAGCGTCACCGCTGCCCGGGCATGCCGCCGTGCCTACCTTCCCAGTCCGTTCAGGGCTCAGGCGTGCAGCACCCACCAAGCCAACCCGATTTATCCTGAGATATGTCCTCAACACTCAGCAGCCACTCCTCATCACCCATTTTCTAATTGATTCATTACTCATTAGGCAGGACTGTCATTGGGGTTTATTGTGTGCTCAGTGCTACCTACACTTAATGGTTCATATGTATTTCAGTAATCTTTAGTACCTCTAAAGTTCATAGGGTTTTCAAAATTCCGGCCCTTGGAACAGAAACTAGTCATTTTGGATTGTTGGTCATAGTGACATTGACCCAGATTACTACTACAAGCCAGGTTTGTTGACAATTTTACTTGTCTTTCTTACTCATTCGATATAATATCCAATTATTCACGTCGATTAGTTGCAAACAATAAGTGCTAGACAAACTTCTTCATTCAGATTTTGGACAGTCTCTTACTGCAGTTACAATTCTGCATACTTGTCCTAATAAGCTCACAAGTAAATGATTGATTCACTACATCTATGCTTGCCTTGTCATATTTGTTGTCAATATTCTTTTAGGGTGGACCACCCTGTTTCTAAATACTAGAACCGTAGACATGAGTGAATAGTATTTCTCTATGTGATCTCTTCCATCATGTGTGGGTAACGAATACTGCATTGTATAGAAAGAAAGTGTCATTTCCAGCTTTTACATAGGTTTCGATCTTTTACATGGAATACAATCTGCCTACTTGCTTTGTGTCGCACTACCAACACTCCACCCTTGAAGCTAAACATTACGCCACTCATAATTGCTTAGTTTATTTGTTCAAATACGAATTTCTATGATTCTAATGTTCCTACTTCAGTTTTGAAATGTCTGTCTGCCTGTTATAGAGACATAAGGGGTTTGTATTTCTGTGTGTGGCCTGGTCAGCACGGTTGGGGAGGTGAACTTTGCATATGCAGGGGTTTATAGGGAGACACTCTCCGAGTTGAATCCGCAATGCATTCCATAGATAATTTGACTACTTTTAATGTTTTCATGAATCTCAGATTCTGAACATCATCATAATGATTATGAGCTTGCGCGCATGAAAAGAATAAAGCAGAACAATGACATGGCTGTCAAACTTGGCATTAAGGGACTGAAATCAAGTTTGGATGCAATGCAATGCAAATGCTCTCCACCTACAGATTCATGCTTAGAATATGATCCTAACAGTGATTTTGAGCTAGAGGGAGACCTAAGTCAATGTAGCTCCCTAGTGGAGGAGTCAGAGGAAGATGACCTATCTTATTCACCCATCAAGGTACTTGCTCTAACTTTCCAAGGTTACATTGCTCGCACATATCTTGCAACTGATGCTTTGCATTGCTTCTACTTTGTTGAACTGCCATTAGCTTAGTTTACACATTGTGTATGTGAGTACGCCCTGCCTATCCATTTTCAGTACATATTCTATTTGTCATCATACCATATTTATCCATTCAAATGTTGTTCTTGTGTATCAGACGTTCAAAAGGAAGAGGGCGATTGCTGATCGTGGAGGAGCACAAGCAAAGTATTTGGAAAAGGTAGTGGCACCTGATAAATCAAATAGCCCATTAGGTGTAGTTGCAATATCACCTGACCCACAAAATACCCCAACTCTAGCAGACTCCAGCCCTACTACACTGGTCATTTCTGATGCCCCAACTCAGCAGACCCAACTGCAGCAAATAGTATGATTATGCCAGTTGACATAGCACCAGCTGTACGACGCAAAACCCCCATTCCAGCAAAGAGTACACCAAATCCAGTTGCCAAATCCCTTTTCGAACCAGAGAGAGCCCCAATTGCAGTAAATAGGACCCCTGTTCCATTTCTTCCCACTTTAGAAGACGAAGCTTATGTTGTTGTCAGGAACTTTGTGCGCATCTTTCCTTCATGGAAAGATTATACCGCAGACACAGAACAATTTCCAGTCTTCCTCCACAACTTATGCGTAAGTAATGTACTAATGTTATTCATGGTCATTACTGCATATGGTTCTGCTGACACAAGACACAAGATTTCATTCTTTTAAATAGGCGAGGAGCAAACTGGATTGTGATGACGAGCAAGGGTTGGTTGCGCTTTTCAAGCACTCGTTGATGAAGTATCATTCCTACCTGATGCAAGTGCACTTCGATGGCAAGCCTCTGAACAAAATTTCTGTAAAGTCTCCGGTGCTACATTTATCAGACGGTGACTGGAATAATCTTGTTACACATTGGTCTTGGCTGCAGCGTAAGGTACTGTCTATGATATCACATCAGAATTTGAACTACATTTCTGCATTTGCCTTAATGTCTCACTTGTACGAAAACTGTTAGCAGAAGAACATTCGTTCTCAAGGGACCACAGAATCTCGCAACTATACTGCACACTGCATTGCTCTTGTGAGTACCTCTTGCCATGTATGACCATACTTACTTTCATAGCTGTTTGATTATGTAGCATCACTGCACATGTTAGCCTCGTAATCGTCTATTTGGTGGACATTATAAGATCCGTATGGACTCTTACATAAATTTAGAATCAACCCAATGCTTTTGAAGAGGTTTAGCTCTACAGTCCTCTTGTAAGGACTGAACGAGACTGTAGGGAGATTTGCTTCTTGTGTCGTGCTTTGAGTCGTCTTCTGTTTTCTTGTTTGTTCCTTCTTTGGTTTGGTTTGGTGTGAGACCTAAGTTCTAGTCATATGGTGTAAGACATATGCTCCCTATCGCTACCTTATTACTTATGTCATTTCAGAGTACTGCAGTTTATTGTGAGATGCATGCTTGTCCTATTTACTCACTTCTCTCATATATATTGTGCTTAGTATTGTTGGACTATAAAATATAGGGGGAGTGTTGATCCGAATGTGTGTGTTGTGCCATCTCTAGGTGCACACATTTTGGGGGAGCCCGTCTATATTTTGTAGTTCTTAGTTTTCTTCGTTTCATTTCTTTTCCTTGCGCAAATCCCTAGTTGTCATCAATCCACCAAAAAGGGGGAGATTGTTACGGCATATCTCTCTCAAGGTAGTTTTGGTGATTGATGACAACATGTTTGCGAACTAATCTTGTGCTTTGAATAATTCACAGATTCTCCCCTGGCACGAGACGCCTTCTTTGCTTCACTTCGAACCCTAGAAAGAACTTCAACTCTCCCATGGAGGACAACTCGAACTTTGAGGTCATGAGAGCGGCAAATTCCTCATTGAAAGCTTTGTTAGGAGAACCAAAGATAATATCATCAACATATAATTGGCACACAAACAACTCCCCTTTGACCTTCTTAGTAAAAAGAGTGGGGTCGATTAGCCCAACTTCAAAACCACGGTCTTGTAACAACTCGGTAAGGTGGTCATACCACGCACGTGGGGCTTGTTTAAGTCCATAGAGTGCCTTATCGAGTTGATACACATGATCGGGAAAGTAGGGATCCTCGAACCCGGGGGGTTGCTTGACGTAAACCAATTCATTAATGGGACCATTAAGAAAAGCACTCTTCACATCCATTTGTTGTAACTTAAAGTTATGATGAGAAGCATATGCAATCAACATGCGAATGGATTCAAGACGAGCAACGGGAGCAAAGGTTTCACCGTAGTCGATACCCTCGACTTGGGAGTAGCCTTGTGCTACCACACGAGCCTTGTTGCGAATGATAATCCCATGGGCATCTTGCTTGTTCTTGAATATCCACTTGGTTCCAATGACATTATGGCTCCCCGTTGGCCTTGGCACCAATCTCCACACTTTGTTGCGCTCGAAGTTGTTGAGTTCTTGCATTGAGCCAATCCGGATCTTCTAGCGCCTCATAGACCTTGTGGGGTTCCACACAAGAGACAAACGCGTGATGCTCACAATAATTTGCTAATTGTCTACGAGTGCTTACCCCCTTTCTTAAGCTTCCAAGCACATTCGTCATGAGATGATCCTTGGTGGAGAGCTTGGAAGCAACCTTGGCGGCACGACGCTCTAATTCCTCCTCGGTGGTGAGTTGAGGAGCGGTTACTTGATCATCTTGAGCGTCGTCATGAACTTGTTCTTGATCTTGAACTTGCTCGGGGGAGAGAACTTGACCTTGGGCATCACTTGGTGTGTCTCCACCGTCTTGAGTATGATCTTGCCCTTGGTCTTGTTCATGAGGTTGAGGGCCTTCACTTTGTTCTTCGGAAGCGTGTGGGCCTTGGGTTGGTGATGGCTCCACTTGAGTGGATCATTGTCCTTCTCCTTCGGCCACAAGGGATTCCTCAATGGGTAGGATGAAACCAACACCCATTCTTCTTATGGCTTGAGGAGGAATTTCATCACCTACATCACAAGTGTCACTTTGCTCCACTTGGGAGCCGTTATTCTCATCAAACTCCACGTTACACGTCTCCTCAATAAGTCCCATGGATTTATTAAGGACACGGTAAGCATGAGAGTTTGTAGCATAACCAACAAATATGCCCTCATAAGCTCTAGCCTCAAATTTAGACAACCGAACACCTTTCTTGAGAATGAAACACTTACACCCGAATACCCGGAAGTACTTGAGGTTGGGCTTGTTACCGGTGAGTATCTCATATGGGGTCTTGTTCAAGCCCTTGCGGAGGTAGAGCCAATTGGATGCATGACACGCGGTGTTGATGGCTTCGGCCCAAAAGTTGTATGGAGACTTGAACTCCGCCATCATGGTCCTTGCCGCATCCATCAACGTCCGGTTCTTCCTCTCCACAACACCGTTTTGTTGAGGGGTGTATGGTGCGGAATATTGATGCTTGATTCCCTCATCACTAAGAAATTCATCCAAGGTGTAGTTCTTGAACTCGGTGCCATTGTCACTTCTTATTGTCAAGATCTTTGCATTGTGTTGACGTTGTGCTTCATTTGCAAAGTCAATGACGGTTTGTTGGGTCTCGCTCTTCCTCTTGAAGAAATACACCCATGTGTACCTTGAGTAGTCATCCACAATCACCAAGCAATACTTCCTACCTCCAAGACTATCGAAGGATGGGGGCCCAAAAAGATCCATGTGAAGGAGCTCCAAGGGCCTCTTTGAATAAATGATAGTCGTGGGAGGGTGAGCCTTCTCATGTAGCTTTCCTTCGATACAGGCACTGCAAGCACGATCTTTAACAAAACTAACATTCGTTAGTCCACGAACATGGTCCCCCTTGAGAAGACTTTGCAAAGATCTCATATTGACATGGGCTAAACGGCGATGCCAAAGCCATCCCACATCAACTTTAGCCATTAGGCATGTCGCGGTCTTAGTGGGTCGCTCCGAAAAGTTAATCACATATAGAACATTCTCGACATGCCCAACAAAAGCTACTTTAAGAGTCTTGCTCCACAAGAGGGCCACGGTATCGATATCAAAGAAAGTGGCAAAGCCCATGATTGCAAGTTGACGAACGGAAAGTAAATTGTATGCAAGGGACTCAACAAGCATGACCTTCTCGATCGTGAGATCATGAGAGATGACCACCTTGCCAAGTCCCAATACCTTAGAGGATGAGGCGTCACCCCACTTGACATTGGTGGGCATAGATGGAACTTTGTGCACGTCCACCACCAAGTCCTTGCTTCCGGTCATATGATTTGTAGCTCCGCTATCGAGCAACCATGATCCACCACCGGAAGCAAACACCTACAAGAGATCAATGCTTGGTTTTAGGTACCCATTTTGTGATGGGTCTTTTGATGTTAGTAACAAGGGTCTTAGGAACCCAAATAGACCATTCAATATACTCATGAAGAGAACCAACAAATTTGGCATAAACATGCCCATCACTAGCACGGCATAACACATAAGAAGGATTAAAATCGCCGGCTTTGTTGGGAGGGGTGACATTGCCCTCCTTGACAGTGTTCTTCCTCTTCTCCTCGGGGACACTCTCTCCCTCCCTCACAAAGGTTTGCATGAGGGGAGGAGGTCGTTTGGTCTTGTCATTCTTCTTCTTGTTCTTGGAGTCGGGCACGTACCCAACCCCTTCCTTGGCCACACCTCCCTTTTGGTTGATCAAGAGATCGTTGAGGTTCTTCTTGCCTTGTATGCAAGTCGCAAGACCACTCTCAAGTTGCTTTTTCAACTTAGCATTTTCCTCAACAAGATGTATATGCTCACAACACGGGTTAGTAGCATTTGCATTATCAATTAAAACCATATGAGGAAAAGTTGATTTCTCCTTAGTTAGCTTCACTTGGAGTTGATCATGAGACTCCTTGAGACTAGCGTGAATACCCTTCAAGGCCTTGTGGGCCTTGTCAAGTATATCAAACTCCTCTTTGAGTCTAGCAAGATCAACTCCGAGTTTGGCCTTGTCAGAATTTAGCATACGAGAAACCATGAGGGCATGATCATAATCTTTCTTTAACTTAGCATGATCAATGTTGTGTGACTCCTCAAGAGCCAAACGAAGACCACGCTCTTCCTCAAGAGCATTGGAAAGATCCGAAATCTCATCGGCATAGTCACGACTATGCCCTTCCATCTTAGAGATGGTGTCTTCATGAGCCTCGATCAAGTCATTGGCCTCACCAAGTTGTTCCAAGAGAGCAACAAAGTGCTTCTTGGATTTTCCCTTGAGTTTTCCCATAAAGGCCTCAAACTCGTTAGCCTCCACATTAGCTCCCTCAAGTTCATTAATGCTATCCGTTTGGGAAGGATGATTAATGATGGTAGTTTTGATGTTGGAGGTTACCTTGTTGGTGGTTTTAGCCATGAGGCACTTGGCGGTGATGCTCTCATTGGGTGAGTCGAAGAGAGACACCCGTGACGTTGTTGCAATGGCAACAGAGGCCATGGCAACCGACTCATCATCTTCATCATCATCATCATCCTCATTGTACTCTTCTTGCACAACCAAAGCCTTGGGAGGAGTCTTCTTGGTGAAGTTGTTCTTGTTGGGGAACGACTTGACCTTGTCCTTTCGGATGAGTTTGCCACCATTGTCTTCCCTCTTCTCATACGGGCATTCCGCAACGAAATGACTCACGTTGCCACAGTTGTAGCAAGTCCTTACACGTTGCTTGCCCCTTGTGCCACTCGAGTTGTTTTTGCTAAAGTTGGGCCTCGAGTTTTTCTTGCTCCAAAATTTCCTTGAAGCAAGTGCCATGTGTTCATGATATGCATACTTCGTATCTTCGGGGTTGCTCTCCTCTTCTTCCTCTTCTTCTTATTCCACGGTGAGCTTGGCCTTCAAAGCAAGGTTAGGCTTCTTTGCCCGTTGAGAACGGAGCACCGCATTGTCGGCGGTCTTGTCCAAAATGTTCATGGCCACAAACTCATCCAACACTTCGCTTGAGGTCAAAGTGTGGAAGTACGGTCTTTGACGAATGATGGAGGACATGGCCTTGTGGTAGGGCATCATTGCCTTGAGGAATTTGCGCTTGATCCAATTGTCATCCATGTCCTTGCTCCCGTGATCTCGTAGTGAGACCGCGAGTTTGGTTACTCTCCGATAAAGCTCACGAGGTTCTTCATCTTCCTTCATTGCAAACTCATCGGCCTCATCTTGTACCACTTCATAGTTGGAGCATTGAATGCTTGCGCTTCCTCGGTAGAGAGACACGACACAATGCCATGCATCTTTGGCCAAGGCGAAGGGACGAAGATGAGGTAGGTCTTCGGGTGGAATTGCATCTTGAATGATGAAGAGAGCATTCTCATTGAATTGATTATCCGCGGCTTCTCGAGGAGTGAAGTTGCTTGGATCATGTGGATAGAAACCTTCTTCAATGATTCTCCAAAGGTTAGTGTTCACATGATTTAGATGATGTTTAAAGCGGTAAACCCAAGAATCAAAATCCTCATTTTTCACAATCTTAGGGGGAGGACCGGCATGATTCAAATGAGTGGAGGGAACCGGTCCACCATAAACAAGTGGTGGTTCCACATGGGCAAAGATGCCGGTGCCATTCTTGCCACTAGAAGAAGGAGCCTTTTCACTACTAGCTTCCCCCTTGTCGGGGATAGCATCCGACACCTTGTTGGCGGGATCACCCACTTTCAACGGTGCGGTGGATAGTTTAAGCCCCTCAAGAAATTTAGTAAACATGCTTTCAACTTCGGTCGTCATGGAGGTTTTCAATGTCTCCAAGGCCACATTGAACTCCTCACGAGAGACCGAAGTTCCCCCATCTCCCGTAGACGAGATCGGATTCACACCGGAGTGTTCCTCCACACCGTCTATGGTATCAACCATACTCTTTGGACGGTAAAATCCTTAATAAAGAGACGAGGCTCTGATACCAATTGAAAGGATCGATATGGTTGACTAGAGGGGGGGTGAATAGGCAACTACCATTTTTTAGCTTTCCTTTACCAAATTAAACTTTGCATCAAAGTAGGTTGTCTAGATGTGCAACTAGGTGAGCAACCTATATGATGCAATAACAACAAGCATACAAGCAAGCAAGGGTAGAAACACTAAAGAGCTTGCACAAGTAAAGGTAAGAAATAACCAAGAGTGGATCCGGTGAAGACGAGGATGTGTTACCGAAGTTCCTTCCTTTTGAGGGGAAGTACGTCTCCGTTGGAGCGGTGTGGAGGCACAATGCTCCCCAAGAAGCCACTAGGGCCACCGTATTCTCCTCACGCCCTCACACAATGCGAGATGCCGTGATTCCACTATTGGTGCCCTTGAAGGCGGCGACCGAACCTTTACAAACAAGGTTGGGGCAATCTCCACAACTTAATCGGAGGCTCCCAACAAGACCATGAAGCTTCACCACAATGGAATATGGCTCCGAGGTGACCTCAACCGTCTAGGGTGCTCAAACACCCAAGAGTAACAAGATCCGCTAGGGATGAGTGGAGGAATCGAAAATCCCTTGGTGGAAGTGTAGATCGGAGCCTTCTCAACCACTCCCGAGCAAATCAACAAGTTTGATTGGCTAGGGAGATAGATCGGGCAAAATGAAGCTTGGAGTATTTAATGGAGCTTGAGCAATAAATGGAGCTTGGGGGAGGAAGAGGTAGGTGATAAGGAAGAAGGGGACTCCCTTTTATAGTGGGGGCAACAATCCCGTTGCCCCCACCAACCAGCCCCGCACAGGGCGGTACTACCGCTGAGAGGGGGCGGTACTGCCGCGCCAGCCAGTGGTACTGCCGCACTGAGCAGACTAGTAGGGAACAGATCCAACTGCGGTACTACCGCTCCAGGAACGGTAGTACCGCCACTACAACCGTGACTAGTGCCGTAAAACCCGACACGAGAAAAAGACCTCTCGAATCGAGGCGGTAGGAGCCAGACTGCCCAACGGTACTACAATAGTGGGGTCAAGGGCGGTAGTACCGCTGTGGAGCGGTACTACCGCGGGCAGGTCATGGTACTACCGCTGCATGCCAATTTCCATCATTTTCCTGCCTTACCTTGATCTTTTGTTGAGTTTGTTGGCTTATGCTCGTTCTTTCTGGTTGTTTTGCGTGTTCTTGTGTTTGGCTCCAGGTGAGGACCCTTCCGAGCAGCAAGGTCGCCGTATCAACCCCGGGCGTGCCACATCAAAACGCTACCGTACCTATGAGCCAGCCGGTGGTTCCTCAAGCACCCAACCGCCTCCAGCAAGTGCATCTGCAAGTGTTCCTCCACCTCCTCAGCAATCGAAGCGGGCCGCCCACAAACCCAAAGGGAAGACTGTGACTGAGATGACCAACAAGGAGTTTTGGGAGAAGCGTCGCCGCAACCCCTATGCGGTGGCCCAAGAACCCTCTTTGGTCAACCGCCCGTTCTGGAACCGTTTTCAGTTTGCCATCTACTTTGATGTGATCAAGGCCAAGAAGAATCTTTTTGTTGATGTTCGCTCCATTGATACTGATGCTATGGAGAAGGACCCAGAGTACTTTGGCGAAGCTCTTCAAATGTGCACTCAGCTGAACATTCTCAGGATCATGCAATTCAACAAGGATTTTGACGCGGATTTGGTAGCTCAATTCTATGCCACCGTCCATCTTGGGACGGATGTCGACAGGACTCCGACATGGATGACCAATGGCAAGCTGCTTTCTCTCAAGTGGAAGGCTTTCATGGAGTTACTTGATGTGGTGGATACCGGGCTTGAGACTCCTGTCGGTTTCCGTCCTCACCGCAATGCTACATCCACCCACAAGCAAGCCCTTTGGCCCTACTGCACTGTGAAGGTTCACCCAGTAACTGAGAAGAAGACCTATGAGCTGTCTCCGTATCTGTACATTCTTCATCGCATATTCCGTGAGACTCTCTTCCCTTGGATCGGGAATCTGGATATGGTCCACTCTTACCTCGTGGACATGCTCCTTTTCTGTCAGCATGAGAAGGAAGCAAGCACTGGAGAGAGCCTGGATATCTCTCATGTCATGTGGTCTGAACTTCTATCTGCCATGTCTAAGCGCAAGTGTCCTATCTATGGTCCATTCATCATGAGGCTCATTGAGAGGGCCTGGGCACAGACTTATCCCAAAGTGTTGCTAGAGACTGGAGACTTGGTGTCTCATGAGATCAAGCGTCTAAGGAAGAAGGACAACTGGACAGTGCCTCACACAGGGGGTCCATCTACTACTGCTGCCACAGGGGGTCCGTCTGCTGATGCTGCTGCTGCTGCTGCTGCCATGGGGACCGAGGGTGAGGCTGCGACTGATGATCATGAGGAGAACTTTGGCTCCTCTAGTGCAGAACCGTCGTGGGCACAGAAGCTTAAGCGCAAGATGAAGAAGCTTTTCTGCATGGAGTCTCATGGTCAGTACATGACTCATGTGGCGGAGAAGCATGCCAGGACACGCCACAAGGAGCTCATGCGTCAGATGGGAGCAACTGTTGCTAGTGGGTCTGAGGGTCAGATCACTGAAGAGGAGGACTGCATTTATCAGAATTGCCACTGGACCGACTCCGATGCCGAGCAGTTTTCGACCCACGATGAAGATGCAGAGATGTGATGTTCGAGCTCTTCCGCCTCCCATCACCTGGAGTCGTAGTGTCACTCTATGCCCTTTTTGGTGTCTCGCTGCCAAAGGGGGAGAGAGTGTAGGGAGATTTGCTTCTTGTGTCGTGCTTTGAGTCGTCTTGTGTTTTCTTGTGTGTTCCTTCTTTGGTTTGGTTTGGTGTGAGACCTAAGTTCTAGTAATATGGTGTAAGACATATGCTCCCTATCTCTACCTTATTACTTATGTCATTTCAGAGTACTGCATTTTATTGTGAGATGCATGCTTGTCCTATTTACTCACTTCTCTCATATATATTGTGCTTAGTATTGTTGGACTATAAAATATAGGGGGAGTGTTGATCCGAATGTGTGTGTCGTGCCATCTCTAGGTGCACACATTCTGGGGGAGCCCGTCTATATTTTGTAGTTCTTAGTTTTCTTCATTTCATTTCTTTTCCTTGCGCAAATCCCTAGTTGTCATCAATCCACCAAAAAGGGGGAGATTGTTACGGCATATCTCTCTCAAGGTACTTTTGGTGATTGATGACAACATGTTTGCGAACTAATCTTGTGCTTTGAATAATTCACAGATTCTCCCCTGGCACGAGACGCCTTCTTTCCCTCGGAGTGTATTTCAAGACGGTGTAGCTCTTTCGTTTCTTTCTCAGTAGACTAGTTGCGTAGAGGGCACCGTACTATCAAGAGGGGGTCCGCTGGGGTTTTGCATGGGTGGAATCATCACGTACACATCAGCTTCTCACCCTCCGAGCTTTTCCTGTCCATTGAAGAGATCTCTCCTCTCTTCCTTGTCCTGTCTGGGTCTAAGCGGCAGTACCGTGCACCCAGCGGTAGTACCGCTGAGAAGCCACAGGCGGCAGTACCGCTCCGCAGCGGTAGTACCACCGTGGCTCCACAGCAGTAGTACCGCTGGGGGCCTAGCACCTCCACCTGGTCCTCAGCTTATTTTAGAGATCCCTTCTCCCTCTCTCTCTCTCTCTCTCACCCCAGTGGTAGTACCGCACTGCCTGCGGTACTACGGCCGAAGGGTCACAAGCGGCAGTACCGCTCCATAGCGGTACTACCGCCCTTGACCCCACTGCCGTAGTACCGTTGGGCAGTCTGGCTCCTACCGCCTCGATTTGAGAGGTCTTTTTCTCGTGTCGGGTTTTGCGGCACTAGTCACAGTTATAGTGGCGGTAGTACCGTTCCTGGAGCGGTAGTACCGCCCTACCACCGCGGTAGTACCGCAGTTGGATCTGTTCCCTACTAGTCTGCTCAGCGCGGTAGTACCGCTAGCTGGCGCGGCAGTACCACTGTTCTGGCGGTAGTACCGACCCCTCCCAGCGGTAGTACCGCCCTGTGCGGGGCTGGTTGGTGGGGGGCAACGGGATTGTTGCCCCCACTATAAAAGGGAGTCCCCTTCATCCTTATCACGTACCTCTTCCTCCCCCAAGCTCCATTTATTGCTCAAGCTCCATTAAATATTCCGAGCTTCATTTTGCCCGATCTATCTCCCTAGCCAATCAAACTTGTTGATTTGCTCGGGAGTGGTTGAGAAGGCTCTGATCTACACTTCCACCAAGGGATTTTCGATTCCCCCACTCATCACTAGCAGATCTTGTTACTCTTGGGTGTTTGAGCACCCTAGATGGTTGAGGTCACCTCGGAGCCATATTCCATTGTGGTGAAGCTTCGTGGTCTTGTTGGGAGCCTCCGATTAAGTTGTGGAGATTGCCCCAACCTTGTTTGTAAAGGTTCGGTCGCCGCCTTCAAGGGCACCAATAGTGGAATCACGGCATCTCGCATTGTGTGAGGGCGTGAGGAGAATACGGTGGCCCTAGTGACTTCTTGGGGAGCATTGTGCCTCCACACCGCTCCAACAGAGACGTACTTCCCCTCAAAAGGAAGGAACTTCGGTAACACATCCTCGTCTTTACCGGATCCACTCTTGGTTATCTCTTACCTTTACTTGTGCAAGCTCTTTAGTGTTTCTACCCTTGCTTGCTTGTATGCTTGTTGTTATTGCATCATATAGGTTGCTCACCTAGTTGCACATCTAGACAACCTACTTTGATGCAAAGTTTAATTTGGTAAAGAAAAGCTAAAAATTGGTAGTTGCCTATTCACCCCCCTCTAGTCAACCATATCGATCCTTTCAGTGGTCTATCACTGTGCTTACATTAACAGCTACTCCCTCCGTCCCATAATATAAGAACGTTTTGTACAGTACACCAGTGTTCAAAACACTCTTGTATTATGGGAAGAGGGATTGGTTCATTTTGTAGCATTATGCATCTTATCTCCCTCGCCCACCATTTACTAAAAAAGATTAGATCTATATTTAATCTTACCAACAAGTAGAATACACAGACAATGCCAGTGCAGAAGTGTAGCCCATTGCTCTTGTCAGTACATTTTGTCATGTAACACTTGTACTTCCAAGGATTGGTAGTTGATTATGTAGCATCAATCTGCATCTGATCTTCATTATCCTCTATCCCTTCCAGTATTATCATATCTATAATTACTCTCTACAAAATGTAGAGTACAGGCAATGCTTATGAAGAAGATTCTGTGCTGAAATTCTTGAGTTATCCTTCCCTTGACATGGAGAAGGGCATTATAAAGCCGGTGTTAACTGTTAATGTAAGTCAGTCCTTCTAAAGCCTTTATCCTCAACTGCTGTTCAATTTGCTCATACTCCCTATCGTTTACTACTGTTTAGTTTGCTGTTTCTACCAAAATGCATGTTCGTAAGAACCATAAGTTCTAAGTTTTACTTGTAAAATCAAATTCCTTATTCATACCATGCACATTACTTAATACTCCCTATATGTATGCTTGTTTTTGTGGATCTATAATCCAGTGTGTGGTGAAGCAGCCCACGTTTGCACCTTGTCATCTCCTGTTTTATCTTACTGATGTGGCTGATGATATGAACAACATGCCATGCACATTATCCAAAATAGATACAATGATTTTCTTTGCCCTTCATCTATGCTTGTTATGTTGACATGGTAATCCAGTAGTGTGGTGAAGCTCCCCGCATTATGAACAATGCCAAATTATGCTATTGATATTTTGAACTTACTCTTTATTTTCTAATTTGAAATTGGATAGAATTGACAGAACAGTTATCATCTTTGTTTATACACGTGGAAAACCTGTCATCTCTCTGCTTTGTTTCAGGGTGATATGCCTAATGGCATGCACAAGTCTGCTAAAGGCTGTGAGACAAACCCAACATATATTCCAGCAAAGAAGGCAAAACATCTTGAAGATAGCGAGACAACCCCAAAGTCTTGTCTTGATGCAGTGTTCAAGTTACTTGAGACTAACAGTCAGACAAGCTCACAGAATTCATTGTCTGAATCAGTTCGACTTCTTCAGTCCCAAGTTCTAACAGAAAGGCATTCTGCAACTCAACTTCGACTTGAAGTCCTATCTCTAAGAAAGATTGCGGAGAACACCAATGAGAACCTCATCGCTAAACAGCTACACCTGGAAGCTATGACCGACATGCTAGGCCGGTCTCACAGCCTTGCTCAGCAGCTTGCGCAGCAGTTCCCCCGCAAGGCTAACCTTTCTTGAACTGTCTTGGAAGTGGTCTCGGCTCAGTATTATTTTGTTACGCTGCAATGGTGCCCAGTTTTTGTAATCTGCTTCTTCGTTGCGCTTTATGATCACTGGTGGCGAACTTAGATGCCCAGTGGATGTAATATACCTTAAATATTTTATTGTATAGTGTAGGTTTATTCTTAGTTACTATGCCGTAATTTCTTTATTGTATAGAGTAGGTTTGTTCTTAATTCCTACTAGTTACTGCCATCATTCGCAATCTGAAAAAAATCAGATGTAGTCGACCGGACCGAAACATTCGACCCTAACGGGCCAGGTTTTTAGCGGGCCACAATTGGGCCGGCCTGCGTCTTTCTTGAGCCTGAATGATTGGGGCCTTCACACATTGCACCAGGCCCAAACTTACATCGGCCTATATGTTAGTTGGGTCTTTTGTTGACCCAACGCTTAGTTTGGCCCAGGTAGCGTTGGGTCATTAACAGGCTGAATATTGTACTGGCCTGTTATGGCCAAGATGAAACCACGGGCCTTTAGCAGGCCAAAATGCATGTTGGGCCTCAATTCTCACTAGTCGTCGACGGGCCTTCAGCAAGCTGAAATGTAGACCGGGCCGTTTTGGGCCCAGTTAGCTCACGGGCCGTTACCAGGCCGAAACATATCTCGGGCCTTAGTTGGCCCACTGATATCATGGGCCTTTAAGAGGCCGAAAGCTTAGCACAGGCATCAACGGGTCAAATTACGCGACATGCCTTTAACAGGCCCAAAGTCACGTTGGGCTTAACTGTTGCCACCTTTAGCACGGGCAGTTAGTGGGCCCGATGTCCCATCGGACCATATATGGCCCATGGGCAGCACGGGCCATTCACAGGCCGAAAGTCACACCGGGCTAAAATGGGCCCATGTCTACATCAGGCCTCTAATAGGCCGAAAGTCACTGGGCTATAGTTGGGCCCAAATATTCGACGAACAATTAACGGGCCAGATCTGGCTTCGGGCCGCAAATGGGCCCAAATATTGGGCGAACAATTAACGGGCCAGATCTAGCTTCGGACCGTAAATGGGCCCAAATATTGGGCAAACAATTAACGGGCCAGATCTGGCTTCGAGCCGTAAATGGGCCTTTATTAAGCTGGCCGTTATTGGGCTGGCCCACTAGTACCTGATTAAGTTCTACGGGCCTTTGACTGGGCCGACCTTTTTAACCTATATGTGCCTCTGTTGGGCACAGCCACGTGTCGACGTATCATAGGCATGTCTCCTCCAATGGACGGGCGACATCTGACCCACTGGCGAGCTGACAGGTGTTTCCTTCGGCCAATCAGAATTTTACACGTGGAAATTTCTCATTAGTTAGGGCTGTTAACGGGTTATCGGATCCAAAATCCAACCCGATAGATTAACGGCGTTCCTTTACGGTGGATGCCATGTGTCGGTCACCCTTGACGAAAGCACTTCTGTAACGCGCGATTTATCGTCATGGAAGTGGACACTTCCGTGATGATAATTTTGGTAATGTCATGGAACACTTCTACGGCAGCACAGGTATGACTATCTTGATTCTGTCATAAAATCGTCATGGATGTACATGCATGACAAAAAACGTGACCTACTGTGACAAACACGTATCATCACGGAAGTGTATTTTTTTTGTAGTGAATGGTCTAAAGCCTGCCTATCCAGAATTTTCCAGACTTAGTTTTTTTGAAACTAGAACTATTTTCTACTGCGGGTATCACGGAAGTTCGAGAGTCCTACTCTGTCACGACTCGAAGTATGGCGTGATCTGGAAATCCAAAACAGAGTAACAAAATACTGGACTCGTACTAGGACTGGTAGCGGAGATGAATCTAGTGGAACTCGGACTGATGGCGGAGATGAATCTGGTAGAACTCGGACTGGTGGTGGATATATGTTGCAGGTGGACTCGAATTGGCGTGATGGCGGCGGATATGTGGTGGCGTATATGGACTCGGATTGGTGGTGAATATGTGGTGGTGATATATGGTAGTGGCGATGAAGTTGGTGTGGTGGTGGTATATGGCAGCAGCGATGATGATGATGATGCGGTGGTGATATATGGCAGCGGCAACGTGACAACCTGTGAATAGAACTTGAAATTTTAAAGGACTAGACGCTAAGACCAGCAACTTGACACGACAATGCAACCGCAAATTCAACAAAACAAATACAGAAAAGATTATGCAAAGGCTCAGATTGGTTCAGATAGGATGAACTAATCCTAACTTTTTTGGCTTTTTCGTGGACTATAGGTATGAAGACAGACTCGATCTAAACTATAAGAAACTATAAAATCTCACCGAGCAACCTGGAAAAATCTGATACCACTTGATAGAGGCAAAGGTGTCCCGTCTTTCGATGAGATGGTGGCTATCGTTTTGGAGGAAGTCGACTTTGAGAAACGACTACGAACGTGCGAGGATGTCGCGCCTTAGCAACCGCTAAACCAACTCCGAGAGGTTATTGACCACGCCGGGGCATGATCAACCTGACCATGAAGGTATGTTTCCTGCAGGCAAACAAAGAACAAGCAAGAAACTAAGATTGTAATCTGGATATTGCGAATATAAGAGGAAAGCTTTATTGATCAAGGTGGGGTTCTGTGACACCTTTGTCTGGTCGTTGAACACAAACAAAGAACGCAAAGTTGCAGCTATGACGAACTTTAATCTAAACAAAACCCAAATTCTAAACGATGCCCTAAGGGCTGTATATATGGAGGAGAGAGGGGGAAATTTCATGGCCCTTGGAGGAGGGGTCCGAAACCAACCCTAACTCTTATTTCCCCACACATACAGACTCTAAAAACAGCCTATAATCAAGTATTTCGAAATTACATGGGCCTGTCCCAAAAATAAGGTGACGCAGCACCTAGAATAGCCTCTGGACGAAACTTATGAAGTGGCATCTTGTATATTTCGTCCAAGGCTTCATGCACTCATTATGGCGGCTTCAAAGTCCTGGAATCATCACTTGTAGCTCTGTTCTTGTTCCCCTTGCGCATGCCATCATCTCCATGCTTGAACTTTCTCCAAGGTTCATCTGTCTTGTCCAAGCTAGGCCCTTCATTTGTAAGCAAAACAAACATATCCAATTTAGGCAGCATCATATTCTCATGAACATTAGAACCGTTACCAAGAAATGAAAGTGCCTGGTAATTCAATTGGTGTGCGCGAGCTCTAGCAATTGGTCCAGTATGTATAGCAGCAGGGGTTGTGGGTGTAACAATGGTATTGATGTCCTCATCAGTACACCCCCCGGGATCTTCATAGCTGAGGAGCGTGAGTAGTGTCCCTGAGAATCCCTACAGACCGCACAGACGGAGCCTTCGATGGCCGCCCTTGAGACAGCGTTGTCCACTCTAATCTTGTCCACACCCTGGGGAGGAGGAATCCATACTGGACGTGATCTGTTTGGGGTTGCCTGTGACGGAGCAGCAGCCTGTTTTGGCTTGCACGCCTCTAGCTCATGCAAGTATTTCATGATAAAAGCATGTGTGGCTTGGGGGCCTTGAAAAATGTTCTCGTGCAATGCTTGCCTTCTTGCAAACCAGATGGCCCAAAGGGTGACGAAAACTTGAGTGAATTCACTGGGAGGGATTGACCCAGCGTTTATCATCAGGCTCCGTGATACTGTTTATTGCCTCGACCAAGTCTGGATTCTGCAATGCCCACACACAACGAGCAGCATGGCAGTGTAGAAGAGAATGTTGCCAGGAGTCCTCGCTGCCACACAGTCCGCATGTTGTCACCGTAGACATGTTACGGCGGTGAATGAGGTCTGTAGTTGGGATAGACTGCTGGGCTAGTCTCCAGAGGAAGATTTTGATCTTTGAAGGAACATCTATCTTCCAAGATTTCTGCTCGCCTTCAGCATCGGATGCATCTGCTCTGCCTTCTAGCCAGGCTTTTCGTTGCAGTTTTGTGGTGACCAATATCCGGTATGCAGAACGCTCCGAGAACACTCCGTTTTTCTCGTGTATCCAAGAGGTGATGAATAATAAATGAAAATACCAGTAAACCACCTTATGGGGCCGGCCTACTACTGGGAAGACGTGGGCCTAGCCTCCGTTGTTTGCCGCTGTTTGTTGTGTGCGTTTAGTGGAAGAGACATTATTGGGTTTCTTTAGCTCAGTCCACATTCCGTCGGTTCTCCAGAATATTCGACTATATTATTATAGTAGTACCAAGCATGATGAGAGTGATTTTCTTTTCCTAAAAAACAAGCATCATGAGAAGGACAGTTTATAGTGGCCTGGCGCATGCATGCCCGGCCGCGTACCAGTGCGTCCATGAACTGTTAGAGCATATAGAAGCACTCCTACTTTGTTAATCTATCCCTAATAATAAAGCATGGATTGACTCCGTGGGTTCACCGTCACAATACACTTTCTTCCCGTGAATTTACGCTTTCAGTTTAAATTTGAAACATATTCGAGGTGGTACTAAATTTCTGTCTCGGTAATTCAACGAGGCGAATTCTGCGCCGGTTCACCAACTGGCGCGCTTGTAATTGGGCCGGCCCGTTTCTCCTTTATATTTTTCAAACCCAAGCAAAATAGGTGGTTAATGCACCAGAAGGGTTTGAACTCAGGATCTCTTCGCGGAGACCGCAGGTGCACTAACCACTAGGACACTAACTCATTTGTGCACAAATACATGTTACCTTCTTTTATTCTTTCCCCGGTCGCGGTTCTTATTCCTTGTTCCTTTTTTTGTTTTCTTCATTGCACGAATTTGGTTCAATAAAACGTACGTGTCGTGTCAAAGTCATGTACTACTACTAGAAAACCAATTAAATAAGAAAACAAAGAAACTCACGATCAGGACTTTCAGTTGAACCTTCCTAACCCTCCCATATATATGATGCCCGGGATCACGTGCTCTCCTATACCTAGGCGAGACGCCGAGACCTTGCATCGAGGAAGAGCAGCGCCGAGTTCGAGGAAGCACGATGGGCGTCCTTGGTCTTCCTCCCGATCGAGATCGGCCACGGTGTTGCCCGAGGTCGTGTGCATGACTTCCTTGATCTCTCACGATGCGTATGTTTGTTACCTTGCTCACGTCCTCCTCGACTCGATCGGCTCCAGAGAGCTGGATCGTCTCTTGTGATATATAGATCGCAATGGCGGCAAAGGTCCCAAGAACGCCCGCTGGACTTCACTCCAGATCGAGCTCTACCAGTACCCGTTCACCCCATGAGATTTGTCCGCCGACCGTCTCCTCCGCTCAACGCCGCCCCCGCTGGACTCTCCCGCTCCCGCCTAGCGCGTCCGTCAACCGTGATCGGGCTCTTCTCTACCGGCACCGATCATCAGTAGGTCGTCGCCTCCCAACCTCATGCATCGATCATCCTCCACTCATTGCTCCCTTCATTGGCAGTTGCAGACGTATGTTCTCGCTGTTCGTCATGGTGCAGTGCTTAAGGTGTTCCGGGAGCCGCTGGCTGGCGCAGGAAGAAGCGTCTCGCCGGTTTACCACTCATCGCCTATCAATGGCACCACCAAGGTATGTTGATCGAGGTCGAGGTTCACACAACATTGTGAATCAGAGATAGAGTCGTGTGCTTGGTGTAGTGTGGAGTGGCCTGTGACTCTGAACGTTGCTCTAGCTTTCCTTTTTCTCATATACTTCCCAAGCAGGTAGAAGAGCGTTGATCCCAATTTTCATGTTCTAACCTTGCTATGAGCTGTAGAAGAGCGTGAACTACATCCTGGTGAGGTGATGGCTTTCCATGCAGGATGCAGCAGCAACAGCATGCAGGGATGGATGAAAGCAAGTAGCAGACTAGCACTTTGCACGTCTTATGATTCTCCCTAATTGGTGATACGTTGCATCAGTAACGTATCCGTTCAACAATCCTTCTGTTATTGCTGCTGCTCCGGCCTATGAAGATATCTGTCCATGCATATCTTCTTGATGGACAGACATAATATCTTGGATGCCCATAAATATGTTAGAAAACATGGGTTGTGAGAATCACTTCCTTTTACTTAACATATATTTACATACAAGTTTTGGCTTTTATATGCTTCAACTGCAGTGCCAACTGGGTGAGACTTCGCGGCGAGGACAAGAGCCCAATTGGAATGTCTGATACGAAAAAATCCCGACATCATTTATGCATGAAAAAATAATTCTAACCTGCATGAGCAGACAGGGCCAAGCAAAGGTTGCATGGACGTGTGAATTAATATACAAGTCTCCTATATATGCTTCAAAGAAAAACTCTGAGATCCATAGATGAGCTAGGTAAGTACAAAGCTACGAATTTTCCTGTAGCTATGTGAGTTTGTGATGTTTTCCATATGTATTTCCTTAAGACAACAAAAGCATCCTACTTTTCAGTCTATAAGTTAGTTTATGAGTTGATCCAGTGCCAAACACAGTTCAGTTGAACATGTTTGTTACAATATTTTTACGACATGAGAGTGAATTTTGAAGAAGTAATTGCCGGGTTAGATCGAAATATTATAGTATGTCTTTTAGAAAACGTTTCTTGAAATTCAGAATGATTCTTTGAATTATCATTTTTTTTGACAACCAAGATATTTTTTCAAAAATGTGAACATTGCTTTAGTTTGTGAATGAATTTAAAAAAGGGTACATTTTCTTGCATTTGTAAATAAATTTTAAAAATCATGAGATGAGATGTGAACAAAATGTGGTCATAACCATTGAAGAATATGAATTTTTTTCTCCCGTTGTAATGCACGGGCCCTTTTGCTAGTAGTAATAAATAATGCAATCGATATCTCGCTGCAAATGATCCTGACAGTGACAGGCGGTCTCCGAATCCTACGATCCGAATTAACTAGGTAATCCAAAGAGATACCGAATCGCGCCAGATTAATCCAGGAGATTTATCATTGCCCGCCTCGCCTCGCCTCCCCTGAAAAGGCCGGGACGCGCATAGCATAGCATGGGGATAGTACACTCTGATCGTGGCCATCTCACTGGGCCGCATCCCCACGACCTCGCCTCGCAGTCTCACGCGACACGGCGATCACACGTACGTACCCGAAAAGCGATCGCTTGTCCAGCTCCAGCTCCAACGATCCATCCATGTGCGCCGCAGCGGTGGCCGTGGACGTGGAGGCCGGAGCACGCCCCACTTGCTCCACTCTGCATTGGCATTGGCATCTGCGCTGCGACCCTGCAAGTCGCGACCGTAAACATGTCGCTAGACAAGGCAGACGTGCTCATGGTTGGCGCCGGAAAGCTCGCCGGCCACATGGACACGGGCGCGGGCACGTAAATAACCCATGCCGCCCGAGGTGATAGTAGGAGTACGTTAGCGGCGGAGCCGGACGTGGAGCATAACCATGGCAGCACGCGGCTGCATAAACAAAGCCGGCGTCCATCTGGCGACCTGCACTTTTGGAAATTATTGCGAGGGCGAGGGCGAGGGGATCCACGTCAAAGCTTTCGAAATCTTAACTAACCCCGAGCCGGGATTAGACGGGGCGAGCTGAGAGCCACATGCTTTCGCTTTGTGTAATCTCCCTCCCCGCTGTTTGGAGTTGATCCAGCGTCTCGTCTGACTTCACAGCGAGCGAATGCGCCAAAGTGTTTGACATCGCGGCAGCTCATGGGTAACAGTATCACTGCTACAACTTGGGAGTACTAGTATATTTCTGTTTGTCGCCCTTAGCCTAATCCCTGCCTACAAATGGCCGCATTAGGGCCTGCTTCTTCTTCTTCACCACCTTCGTCCCAGACAAACCGCTCCCACTAATGAGCATTAGCCTTGCTTCCTGAACCCGAAACATACCTCCCAAAACATCACTGCAGCCCCGTCGCTTCTGCTCTGGCAACTCTGGATGGAATAACTCCCCTGCAGAAGCTTAATTAGGTGCGTGCCCATCCCTGACCAACGCACAGGCCCTTAAATTCCGCGCTTGTTTGATTCTCATGTGCATTGCAAAGTTTGTTCCTTGCTTGTTTCAGCACTCTACCCGTTGCATGTCCGTGTCTGTCTGCTCCTCTGGCATGCATATTCTGAAAACTCTCGCTCAGCGATGTCTTCGTTTCAGAGTTTCTTCAGAGCTAACTGCCGTGCATACCATGATTATATCTTACTTTTCTTTCTGTTCTCTGAGCGCTTAATTAGCTATTATCTGCGTTGTGACGCTCCGGTCTGAGATGCGTTCAGTTATGTGCGGAGCAGAGGCACCTTGACTGCATTTCTCTGTCAAGACTCGACAGACAGCCTGAAACATTCATACATTCTCTGGGAAAATAGTCGTGCATCTGGCGCTTTCTCTTCAGTTATTATATCATCTAGTAGTACCTTTCTAGCGCGAAAAGAAAAAAGAATTGCAAGTCCTACTACGTGCTCGTCAGCACAGCCATATGGCAACCTGTAGCCCCGCGGAAACGATGGTACAGTAAACAGGAGCAACTCGTCCAGCACAGATACACAGCCTGTTAGCCATAGACCCGTAGTATACAGCGTATAAATTATGCAAGCTAAGTTTGACAGATTAGATCCGTTAACTCGTAGGCTGGAACATTTTCGCCGCTAAATCATTTTTCTATCTATCTACAACCAAGACTATCATTATACCCGGTGCAAGCACTACGTCCACATCATATCAGCAAAGGAAAACGCTGTACCACCGACCATTTTCCTCCATCTTTTCAAGGCACACCGTCCATTATTTATCCCCGTGAACTAGCAGCAGTACATGCGATGCGCGTACCCCTACCCCTACCCCTACCCCAACATGTGAACGCGGAAGATCAGTCCACAAAGTGTCATCCTGTTCTACGATCGGAAGGTCTAGAAGTCGAATCAGGCTTCCGTTGGAAAGAAGCATGGTGGTGAGTGGGTTATCTGAAGAAAAGCCTCCAATTGGAGGGGGAGATCGGTAGATGCTAAAAATAATCGAGGCCACTAGCTCATGGCTCCATCACCCCCCAACCCAACTCACATGCATCACTGTCCCGCTGCCCCTTTATCCATAGTTCTATGGCACTTGTTGCAAGTTAACAACTGTTGGCATGAGAGCGATCAAAGGGTTGTGTTGTTTGTCTAGACGCGTGCGAAGAACCGGGATGTGTTCCACAAGTGCCGCCAATTAGGTAGGTCTCCATCTCTTTCTCTAATGTATGCTATGTATAGTGTATAGAGAGATCACATGTGGAAGATATGTTGGATGGCCTAAATAATGAAGTGCACCCTGGATCTCTTACAGCATAGTATTTTTCCGAAATAATTGAAAAACCATATTCTTTATTTTAGGGAGTGTGTTTATTGATTTAGGAAGAAAAAAAAATCGGCTCTAAAGGGTATGTAATCATTTCCAAAAATAATTCGAGTTCAAGGAGACTGGGGCCATTTTGTAATTTCCTGAAAAATGGCAACTATTGTCTTTTGAGTCTACATTCTGAATTTATGTAAAAATATATATGTGGTTAAATTCTTTTTTGCCTCTTTATTCATTCTGAGGAATGGTCGCTTTATTGAGCTTTTTTAGCTACTCGGATATGTGTAAGATAATAACAAATGAGCAATTTGGTCATCTTTCCCTACCACAGTCACATTACGGTTATTTAGATTTTTCACAAGTTCATTTCTGATCTCGAGATTTAAATTTGAAGGCAGAATAGCACATCGATAGAACGATATTAATGCCATATCAATGTGTTTCCTTGAAACCTAAAGTATTGATGACACCAATGAAGTGCATTTTTTATGTTTCTCCTCAAGTCAGATTTTTTCCTTACCATTCCTTTATTGTCAACTTGCGGGTTGCCCCAAACCAAACAAATGTACTGTAGCTCATGCGTAAACTAAACTGCATCTCCCCGCCAAAAAACAAACAAAACAAAACTGCATCTGAATATACTTCGTCTGTTTCAAAATATAAAAGGTGTATTAGGCCTCCTTTGGTTTAGAGAAATTTCATAGGAATTCTAGAGGATAGGATTCTTATAGGATTTTTTCTTTTAGAGCCCTTTGGTTCATAGGAATGGATTCCTATTCCTACATAAGACTGGTTCCTATCCTCCATATTTCATAGGAAAATAAAAAAGAGCCTAGACTCAATGGAAAAATTCCTTTGGTGTCAACCAAATGACATCTTGTTTCTTATTCCTACTCATAGGATTTGAGATACATGCCATTTCATTTCCTACAAGATTCCTATTCCTATGATGATCCTATCCTATGAACCAAAAGAGGCCTTAATGTTCTGAAAAGTTCAAGTTCTCTAACTTTAGCCAATTTCATAGAGAAAAATATCAACAACCACAATAATATTGTAGACTTCGATATATTTTTGCTATAAACTCAATTAAACACGAAAAATTTCGATTTTTTTTACAAAAATCAACAGCCTTATATTTTGAAAAACAGAGGAAGCAGGAAGCAATTTCAAGAAAACAGAAAGAAGTACCCTCTCCGTCTAGGTGTGTAAGTCACCTTACGAAAACCAAATAATCCCAAAACACTTAGGCACCGTACATTAACTCCCCCCTTGTTTCTTGTCTTGTGGCATATCAACCAATAATATATGTGGGCCGTGCATGCTTTTAATGACTTAAGACTACCAAACATAACATGCAGTGATTAGTTCATTGCATGCAATGCTATTAATTAACAAAAAGACATTAAGTTTTCTCGTTTTCCTCTCTGCCTTGATCGCGATGCACAACGTAAGATGATTTACACACCTAGACGGAGGAAGTAGTAGTATGACAACATAAAAAACGCCTCACTTCCACGACAACATACCTGTCGTCAGAAGGACCCAGAATTAAAGTTACTCCTATTTCAAAGTCGAGGGGACCAAAATAAACCCCAAAAATCACTTCACATTTCTAAACTTTTGTTTGGAAGGTAGCAGCAATCCCAGCGAAAATTCCGTAGGTTTCCATGCCGTTGGACACGCAGCAGCAGCCAATCAAGAATCAGAAGAAGATGGGGGAAAAGACCGGCCGAGCACCGGGCCGGAGAATGCGATGCGACCGATCAAAGGCGGACCGCGTCGCGATTTAGCGTTACAGCTCCATTTATTTACACAAGGGAACAGCTCGACCGCCTAGGAAACCAAGGCCACAAGGTACGTACAAAGACGGAGGGAGGGAGCGCACGGAAGGAGCGGAAGAAGAGTCCAAGAACCCCAATCCCAAGCTCCAACCGGAACGAGTCCTCATTCCCCTCCCCTCTGTCTGTCCCCCCTCGAACCCTCCGCCGGCCGCCCCGGGAGCAGCAGCAGCACCAGGCACCGCGCGGCTGCCTGGCCGCCGGAGGCCTTGACGGCGGCCGGAGGCGACGCCGTGAAGAGCCGATCGATTCTCCTCGTCCGGAGTCCTCACGCGCGCGGAGAAGGTGACGAGATTCGATTCCTTTCTGTCCTTCTTTTCTTTTCTTTGGGGGGTCGATCCGTATGGTTTGGTTGCTGGAATGGCACAGTGATTTGCTATACGGAGTGTCTCCTTCTCCTCCTCTGTGGCCGTTCCTGTTTGAATGGTACAGTTCGTGGGCAGTGGGATATGCTTCGTTATTTTGGGGGGCTCGGTAGTAGTACCAGTATTCGCTTTCTTTTCTTCCGAGCCTTGGATTTTAGCCCGCCTTCGTTTTGCTTGCGCCGCCTGAGATTCAACTGCAAATTTTGCCCATCGAGTTGCGATCGGAGCGCCGGTAATCACCAGAAGCTTCGAACGTTTGTTTCAGGAAAGGGACTTCTTTTTTGTGTTTTTGTCATTTTGAAACGGACGAGCGTTGCTTTTCCCACATTCTAGTAGTAGCACACAACTGAATTGAACACCAGTGCGACCAGATTATCCCCGTTGAATGGCGCCGTTCTGTCGAGATCACTCTGTCTAGTAACTACCAGACGATCCGTTTTCATTCACATCGCATTTACTACTATGGCTTGCAGTTTTTTGTACTCAACCGAGCCAGCACTGGTAACGTTCGGAATCTGTGGCGATGCAGTTAAATTCTCATTTTCATCTGAGACGAAGGGGAGGCGCCGAAAAATAAATCCGTTTCATTTGTTAGCGCTGCCATTTGTACACAGGAACCAAAAAAGCACCGCAAATCAAAAACGAGAGATCGCTGCCGCATCTTTCTCCCTTTGATTGATGAGAGGAGCAGCGTAAAGACGCGTCTTTAATGGCCAGCCACGCGCCTACGCCCGAGCCCGTCCGGCCGTCGGCGTAGCGGTAGTGGTAGGCGTTAAAATAGAGCAGCCAGCGCGCGGCGGCAGCGCACGTCGCTGGACCCCCGCCCGCGCTTCTCCCTCCGGTGGCACGCAGACGCAGCAGCCAAAGTACTACTGCTACGGCGTAGCAGCTGTTTTTACGTGCCGTCCTCCTCTCCTCTCCTATTCGTATGGCCCTTCTTTTTTACTTTTGTCTCTTTAGCCTTTCTGCGCTGTTTCTAGCTGTTGCTTGCTTGCTTGCTTCCCCTCGGGATCTGCGCGCCATGCCGCTGCCGCTGCTGCTTTGTGGCCTCCGCCGCCGCCTGCCCGTGTGGGTTGGTCGCCTGCTTCCTCTGCCGGCGCGGCGGGATGCCCAACGTGGGTACGGTTTGGCAGCGCTGTGTTGGTGAGCTGTTGCCTTGTTGGTGAGCAGGACCCCGGTGCTCTGCCATTTTATTTTTAAAGTTGGAGTTGGGTTAGGAGTTGCTAGGTCAGAGGGAGGAGAGCCTGTGCGTCTGTGCTTGTGTTTTCCCCTTGCATCAGGCTTCCTGGCATGGTACGTACGCAGTTTCTTGATGGATGACCAGTTGATCTGCAATGCTGCTTGCTGATGAACTGCGTGATTCGTTTATTTTGAGTTGTCTTGTCCATCCAAGGCCTTGGCGCTTCTTGTTTCGTTGGATTATCATGTGGGAGTGGGGCATCTCTGTGCTCCTCCTCTGCTGGCTGCAGGGCCAGGACTGCTGCACGCCTTAATCTCACTTTCCCCACTTGCATATCAGTGCTTGCCATGAGCATTTCTTTGTACCTGAACAAGTGTAGATAGTATTATGATTGTTGCTGTTATACCATCG
Organism: Triticum dicoccoides; assembly: GCF_002162155.2. Lineage (NCBI taxonomy): Eukaryota > Viridiplantae > Streptophyta > Magnoliopsida > Poales > Poaceae > Triticum > Triticum dicoccoides. The sequence continues at coordinate 517,819,487 of NC_041382.1, read as the reverse complement.
CTAGTTTCATGTAATCTAACTGGTTATCTAATTGTACACACATAAGTTTAATGTAATAAATAAAACCATGGGATGTTGGGCTAGAATAGAACTGATAAAGTTGGTCAGCCATCGCTGGATAATTACTTGACATATCGGGTACTCAATCGTTTCTTTTGCGTTTAGTTCATTTCCACTGTACTGTACTTCATGTTTTTCTCATGTTCTCGGCTGCTCTATTCCATGTCGGCAGCCTGACATTTGCGTTGTCAGTTGCAGATGACATTTTGATCACTACTCACCTTTCACACTGGTCGACAAGACCTCTGTGCCGATTGTTTTCTCAATCTAGAAGAAATTTAGTGCGATATGCCAAGATCCAACTCAGACAGGGATGATATCTTCTTTGATGCATTTGATGATATTAGTTCAGCAAGGGAGCCTTCATCATCAGATGATTGTAGTACGAGTGGCGAAGGATTGGCGCCAAGGGAATTTGAGTACGACATTTGGGCAAACGAGCCAATGAGTGTTAAAGAAAGGCGGCAAAGATTCCTGGAGGGAATGGGATTAGATGACTTAGGTTCCACTAAAGTGGATCTTCCTCAATGTCAGGCAGAGATAACAAGTGCTGACACTGGTGCTGACTTGCAGGAAAGGACTGTTATGAGCGACGTCTCTTCTTTGGGTTCATCTATACCTGAGAATGAATCAGCATTTGATGCCGCCTGCTGCATTAGGGATCTGGATAGTGGAAAGAGATATGTAGTTCATAATGGCGGGCATGACGGACTAACTAGCTTTCTCAAGGATGTTGCAACAGATAAGGTGTTGTCTCTTCTGGAGTTTGAAAGCTTAGTTGGTGTTTCTCGATCTGTTCAAAAGTTATTACGAAGAGCATATTGCCAGAGTCCTGCCCTGGCAACAGAGGCAAAAGAGGCTATTGGTGGAAAGAAAAAGGATATCAAAAGCTTGTGCAAAAACTTGATGAAGAAGAGGAGTTTCGGTGGAATGTGCAAGACTGATGTCCATGTAAAAAGCTGCACGACAAGTATACCATCCAGAACAAAAGTTCAGCACCGAAAGAAGAAGAATGCGGAATTCTCTGCTGTCTATATGGGTCAAGAAATCCGGGCTCACAACGGTTTAATTAGAGTAATGAAGTTTAGTCCGTCTGGCTGGTATTTAGCAAGTGGTGGTGAGGACTGTGTTGTGAGAATTTGGCAGATTACAGAAGTGGACGCACATTCTAAAATGTATGGGGGAGAGAACCACTCTCATGAACATGTAGAGAAAATTAAAATCCTAAAACCGAAGCTAGAAGAGGGGCAGGGCCGTGCACTTGCAGTTATGCCAAGCAAGGGTTTTCACATTACAGAGAGCCCATTGCATGAATTGCATGGCCATACAGGTGATGTCCTGGATATGACATGGTCGAATTCAGATGTAAGTTTCTCGTTTGGTTCTCTAGAGCTATCACATTACTTATGCTCATACTCAACCTACATTTTGGCCTGAATGATTGTCTGTTAACATGTTTTCATGTATCATGAACATACTCTTAGATTATTATCTTTTGTTACATTTGCTTAATTGCTTACCTTCATTGGCTTGGTTTTGACTGCAGTGTCTGTTGACCTCATCAAAAGATAAGACAGTCAGATTGTGGAAAGTTGGCTCAGATGTTTGTCTTGGAGTATTCAGACACAAAGACTACGGTAAGCAGAAATATCATAAACCAACTGTTGTGTGCTTTTGATGGCCTAGTGCCTTGCCCATTGTTGATTTCTTACATTGTTCTACTGGTTTTGTTGTTTTAGTGGCAAAGAGTCTTATCGTATACTCCAAATTTTGAGCCATTGCAGTTTCAATATTTCCATGAATAAGAACTTAACTTTCCTTTGAAATTGCCAACAGTGACGTGTGTTCAGTTCAATCCTACTGACGAAAGATACTTCATCAGTGGTTCAATAGATGGTAAAGTTCGCATTTGGGATGTTCTACACAAGCGGGTCGTCAACTGGGCTGATACCAGGAATGTTATATCTGCTGTTAGTTACCAACCAGATGGAAAGGTTTGGATCTGATCAAAATGTTATTGCAGATTATTTTGCATTACTGAATACTAATTCATGCTCTCTGTAAATCAGAATTTTGTTGTTGGCACGACTGGAGGAGTTTGTCGCTTCTACGATCAATCAGGTACATAGAAGTCAACACTTACCATCCATGTGGTTTTTGTTACTTTGCATGTCTCTTAGTAATGATATATTATAGTACTCTCAGCTGAGCAGTTCTTTTCTGTAGGTGAAGACATCCAACTAGACAAAGAATTGTTTATGCAAGGGAAAAAGAAATCTGCTGCCAATCGGATCAAGAGTCTGCAGGTGTGATATCTGCCATGATATTCTCTACTGGTAGTATATTTGGAAGTAATTGTTATGCCGATAAACTAATTTGTGATTGGCACTTGGCAGTTATGTACAAGTGATTCCCCTAGATTCCTAGTTACATCAACAGATTCCAAGATTCGAGTTGCTGATGGTGCTGATATCGTCCAAAAGTTTAAAGGCACGTATATTTTTGCAGAAGTTTCCATCCTTCATTGGCTTAGAACGTTTCCGTTTTCACATGTTTACGTTTCATGATCTCAGTGATCCTAACACCATCCTTTGTGCTTTACGATGCAGGGCCTTGGAAGTCGAAGGCTCTTTCATCGCCATCACTAACATCAGATGGCAGATATCTTATATCCACTGGCATGGACTCCAATGTCTACATATGGAATTTTGACAACTCAAGCAGCGCCTCACAGAAAGGTGAAGCCAAATCGGTTCGATCGTGCGAAATGTTCTTCTCCAAGGACGTGACAACCGCGGTGCCATGGCCGGGGGTGCACCAAGACAGGCATGTCAAGCCGTCCCGCTTGCCCGAGAAATCTGCCAGCGCGTCGGCTTTACGCCGCCATGGAGGAGAAAGCCGTTCCCCTGGGACATGGTTCTTCGCGGACGGCATGAGGGGGTCTGTGACGTGGCCAGAGGAGAAGCTCACTTCGGCGAAGCCTGTCAATGGCCCCCGGCTGGCTGACTGTCTCTCGGCGATATCGGCTGCCTGGAACATGGTGATAGTGACGGCGAGCCACGGCGGCGTGATCCGGTCCTTCCACAACTACGGCTTGCCTGTGACGTTGTGAGGTTGTAAGCTTTGGTTATCACTAGTTTCTTCTACTGACGACCTTGAGTTGTTTTTTTGTTCTTCCTCCGGAAGTGTTGGGGGAGTGGTGGAAGAGAGGTTTGGTATAGCACCAAGAAAAGAGGGAATGTTGTACCACGGGGGTCCCTAGCTTCTGAAAAGGAGATTAATCAGTGGAGATGCTCGCTTTTGTCTGCAAGCTCTCTTTTTTTCTTTATGAAAAGGCCTCAAAATTGTTGCTTAGGTTTTTTGTTGCTAGTTCCTCTCTACGAGGTGACTAGCATATGCAACCCTGTTGAAGCTGTTTTCAAAGATGGTGGGCAAAAATCCTTGTGTGTATTTCACTCTTGGAAGACCAGACAGTGCAAGTCCTGATGTTTTGGCTGCATTTAAGTTCAGTTATTGTCAGTCAAGCTGGTGACTGGTGAGGTGAGGTCTCCCACCGGTTGCTTCCAGACTTGCAGTCATGATCATGTGCTTGTTGCGATTCTCCGAGCTGTGGCTATGCGCGTTCGGTACAGAAAGCGCTACTGGAATGTTCCAACTTGCCAACTTGGTGAGTTGGTGGCAGGAAAAGCTCCAACCCTAGTCACGCGGAGCCGCACGTTTCGGTCGGTTCGGCTCGCAGCCGTTGCCTGCCTCCGCCCCATTTTAAAGTTGCAACATTGCACGTTCCTGATGACGACGTTCACGAGATACATGTTTGCTGCTAGGCTCCACACTGACGTACAACACAGGGTGCCAACAGTGAGTGACGGGTCTACAGGCAGTGTATTTGTTTGTGGGCCTGTGCTGATGTTTTTTTTTCTTCTATTAACCGTGGTGCTACAAGGGGAGTGTCTGGTTCTCGTAGCAACTTTTGCCTGCATAGCATACAATTTTCAATTGGGCCTGACTGAGGAAAACACGTGAAAAGACATCCGCACCTAGTTTGGTTGGCTGCATACCTTCTAGCCTGCATGGAGCTTAACGAAATGTGGCCTGTTTGGTTGCCCGCTTGTTTAGATGAAACACACAAGGCATGGTGTTTGGTTTCATGCAACACCTGTTGTCTTGTAACCTCTTTGGTGAGGTGGTGAGGTTATCAGCACACATGGGCCTGTAGGACAACCCAAAGACACACACAAAATAGCATATTAACATAGTTTAAGACAATAGCAAGCAGTTTTAAACATAGTACCACACTTAAACATAGCAGTTTTGAAGCAAATCAGTATGATATAGTCGATACTAAACCAGTTGGAGCAACTGAGAGTTGTCCTAGACATTTACGCCGAAGGCGTTCTCGTGCCTCCCGCACTTTGTCACCACTTCAATGCCTTCGTCGTTGAAGAGGATGACCTTCAGCGTGTCGGGAGTCAGCAACTTGAAGGTCACCATGTACCCGATCTTGATCTGATGGACGACGGCGATGGTGGCCCAACCCTAATCGAGAGTGGTCCTGCCGTTCATCAACCTCACAGTGACCCTCCATGAGGAGCCAGTGTTTGTCTTCAGCTTGAACTTCGTCGGCACGGTCAAGAAGTGCTAGGTGAAGTCTAGGGGCATTGGTCCATTTAATCATGTTGACATGTATAATCAAACTGCGGTTGGGGGTTGATCTTACCCAGTAGTTTAAAATCTTAGGATGGACGTGACAACCGCGGTGCCATGGCCAGGATGTCGACTGACCGTGCCGACTCAAGTAGAATGTTAGTCCATTTAATCATGTTGACAACTCAAGTAGAATGTTAGTCCATTTAATCATGTTGTCATGTATAATCAAGACCCACTAATGGGTCCTAGATGCAGTCACAACATAACAACGTAAAATGTCGTACCAAGAGATTTAGAATCAAGGCATATGACTAATGATTTTTCCAATCCAAGCTCGTAGGAAATTTCCTCATGTCTAAGTCGAAGCGCAACTTTTTGTTTAGTGAAAAGTGCATTTTGCACTTACTAGAAAACTAGGTGAAATAAGAAATTGTATTTATTTTAGTAGTTGCACCATTTAGACCAAGACATAAGAAAGCCCCGCCCGACATAGATACATACAGGTGTTTTTACCAATGAGAACACTTCCATCCTGCAAAAATCGAGTAAAGGATGCAGTTAATAACGACACAACTGATAGCAAAAAAGATGCAATGGACAAGAACGTAGTTGATAAATATGCAGTTGCTTCTCTATATATGATATGATCCGCATGTTGTGCGTATTCAGAAAAGAAAATGCAGCTGATGATGCAGTTAAGAGTGGTGTAATTGACAATGGTGTCTCAACTGCATTCTTTTTCAAATGTAAATCACATGCTTCAAGTGTATTTTCTGAGCTGCTGTTTTGCACTACATATATATCTGAACTGCGCTGATTTCTACTCCTAAAGGACAACTTGGTAGTCTCCATTTCGTCTGTTTTTTTCATCTCAACCTCCCACCTTCATCTGTTTTTTGTCCCTCCTCCCACCACCATCTACCACGCCGGCTTACCTCACAGGATACCCAAAAAACCAGGCGAAGAGGCCCCTCACTCGTAGCAAAAAATAATCAGGCAACAATGATCCGCTCGATCTATTTGCTACGGCCTAGGTCACGTCGCCGTTGCCGCCATTCTGCTCATATGCCGCCACCACCATTTCGCTTGCACGCTGCCGTCACCATCACCCCTCTCGCATGCCGCCGCCATCACCCATCGCAGCTGCTCGGGCATGGAGCTCGTGTGCTGCCATGGCCGCCATGGCATCCGTGGCCGTCAAGAAGGGACCCTAGGCCTCGGCCGTGTCCGCCTGCTCGAGACACGGGGTCACCACGTCCAATGCTGCCAGCACCTCATGGATATGCCTAGCGCCCTCCATGCGCCCGCCGATGATCGGATCGCCACACCATCCTCGGAGGACGATGCATCCGTGCCTCCCCACTGGCACCCCACTGTCGGCGGCCTCTCCCCCCGATTTTGACGCCCTGCTAGCGGCCTCCCTACTCGCCACGGGCTCCTACATGCATGATGATGCTGCCTCTCCATGCATTGAGGATGTCGTGGATGCGACGACCTAGAGACGAGGACTGCATTGCTGCGGCGCCGCTGCCGCCACTTCCTACAGACTCCCTGACTCACAGTGCAAGACATCCCAACTCGAGTCCATCCGGGTAAACGCCACCGTCGCCTTGGTAGGATCTGTTTTTTGCGGCTTGGATCCAGGCGAAAGAGGAGAGGAAGGAGAGAAGTATTGGTCTACGACTCGGGTCATGGGGATGGATGCATCTCTCGGTAATGGTGGATCCAAACTCAGTTCATCTTATAGGCTTAATTTGTACTGTGTCATTTTGTTGAATACGTTGCTCCCCTATTTTATCTACAATCAAGATGCTTTTCCTCTGTGGGGTATGCATATCATCTTCCTTTCGTTTTCATTAGGCCTCCTTTGGTTCATAGGATAGAAATGTTGTAGGAATAGGAAAATCATAGGAAGTGAGATGACATGCATCTCAATTCCGATAGAGAAAAAGATGTCATTTTATGCATAGGATAGGAATTTTTCCATTGAGTCTTAGCTAATGTTTTTTTCCTCCAAAATATGAAGGATTGATTCCTATCCTACATAGGAATAGGAATCCATTCCTACAAACCAAAGGGCCTCAAAGGAAATTTTTCTCTGCAAATCCTATCCTATAGAAATCCTATGACATTCCTACAAACCAAAGGAGGCCTAGAACTTATCATATTTTGTTTGAGAGGCAGGTACAATGATGGAAAATATTTCTTTTCATCACAAGTATATTTTCATGGGATACAATGGCAATCAGGTTTGTGTTTCACGAACTTTCTTCATATCACTGCTTCTACTTTATGCAGATTGTACAGTGGCAATCAGGACTATTGTATTTCGTTGGTTCCTAAATGATCGATTGGGGTGATATATTACATGTCAGCCGATGTACCATTGTACAGTTGGATAGCTAAATGAGTGTGGTACACACTATTGCAGGTTGCTGCTAACGCGACACTACGATCAGAGACCCTTCGATGAAACTGTGTGCGAGGCCATAATTGCAAACGGTGGTGTAAAAAACGTCAAAAAAGGTGCAAAATGTTTGTGATGGAGGATGGATCGAACACGGTTCAGATTTTAATTGCGTGTGCGATGCAGGGCATAAGGTTCAGCTAAATCAACTGTTTGCGATGAGGAGGAATAAAATAAACGGGCAGCCAGATGAAGGTGTGTGCGATGTACAACATACCGTTCACTCGGATGAACTGTTTGTGATTAGGCAACACAAAAGAAACGGCCAGCCAGATCAAAGGTGTGTGCGATATACGGCATGCGGTTCACTCGGATGAACGTTTGCGTTGAGACATGAGAGCGGAAACGGTTCAAATGAACAAGATGTGTGTGATACGAGGCAGACAGGTGTGTAATCGGAAACATGTGCGAAGACCGATAACAACACAGACGGTTACTACTAACAAGCCTTGTGTGTTGTGAGCAAACGATTGCTGGTATACAATTGTGAGTGATTGATGAAAACATCACCGACGGGTTACATTGTTTAGTCCGTGTGCGATGTGATTTTCTTTGTCCGCACAACATCTACGCTCTGTCTACAAAGCATCAACATATGTACTTAAAAAGACAACATTGCATAACCAAATTAAGCATACAATTACACATGTGACTACACACATAACATTTCCACACACCAAAGCAAGCAATTACATGCATACTAAAGTAGGAGAAACGAGGATCTAATCATCTACTTATTGTTGTGACGACGCTTGCCATTGCTCTGCTTCCGGCTGGATCCCTGGCCGTTTTGGGGAAGGGAGCACTTCCTCATGTCAACGATCTGCCCGTACATGTCGTAGCTCGTGTACACCTCCTTGCCCGCGTACATGACGTGAGCTTTGTCGAGTTTCTCCATCCAGGCCGAGTGTCGGGCATGCTTGTCCTTGTTGCACGAATCCTTCATGTCTCTGTAGTAGGGGTCGATGATGGCCTCGACGAAGTGAACCAGTGAGTCCTTCTCATGCTCCTTAATCCCCCAAATCTTGTATTAGCCCTGGATGTCGACAAGATTCTGGCAGGCGATGCCCGAATTCTCGAGCGCCTTTACATCGTTGGTGATGTCCACCGTAGCGAACATGTAGTGGGGGATGTTGACAAACCCGGCGAAACGCTTGCAAGGACTTGTGGCCAGGCAGTAGTGGTAGACGAGAACGTGGTGGTGCACGAACATCTGGGCGATGCGACCTTGGGATGACATCCGACACGAGCGCGGGTGTACTCGAGGTCGAACCCGACCACCTTGTACTTCTCTGCGGCAAGTAACAACTCCGTGATGTGGATGGAGTGCTCCACCCAGACCAGGTCGTTGGTGTACACCACTGAGAGGTCCATGAACCTTCCGTGGGTGTCCACCGCATCACGCATGGTGAACTGCTGCTCGTCGTCGGCAGCCGCTCAGAGCGCCATTGAAGCCACGCAGGATACCCTCTAAGAATTTCTCATGTAGGGTGTGCTTCTTGCAATGGTGGGGCGCGATCGAAAAGTTTAAGAGACACAAGGGTTAAATGGCCGCTGTAATAAATGGGGGCCGGCCAGCCTGCAATCATCACGTCTTGTCACGATGTTCATAGCGGAGGATTCCAGTGCACGCTTGACAACACCGCCCCGCACGCGTGGGCTCAAAGAGGCGCCAAATATATCGTCGGTGAGCCTATTCACACGCTACCACGCTATTTACCGCGCATGCTTCCCGCCCCGCTTGTTTGGCCACACGCCGACTAGAAGAGGGACAAATCATGGGCGTTTATTGGCAAAAAGCTTTGTAAAAACAAAGTGTGTGGAATGACTTCGATCATAAGGTTACCCGTGGGTGATGAGGTCAAAGTTACACAGAAGGGTGATGATGGACACTCGAGTGCGATAAGTAATTATGTGCTCTATAGTGCACACGGTGGAAGAAACCAACTGTGTGCAATAATGTCGAAGATCGCAGTCGAGTTAGCTATACAGATCGTGTGCTGTGAGATCGACAAGGTAAACTGATTCAAGATGGTTAATGAAATCTAAGACCATTACATATTAAGGTCAAAATAGTGTTAGCAATATACAAGTCTCATACGATGCCATTTCAACAATTGTACCACAAAAGCTCGAAATGTTACAAGGTTCAAATTCCAGAGTTATATGGCTCAAATTCGAAGGCTACAAGGTTTAAACTGATATTAGAAATGAAATTCAGCTCATCAGCTACAAACGCTTGCGCTGATCCGCTGAACATGGATATCAGAGAGGTTCAAACTAATATCACCCCTTCTAAGTCTGGTTTCGAAACCTCACAATTTTTGCAAAGGGGTCAGCCACTGAGAAGTCATGTATGAGGTTGACATGATGACTTCCGATTACTCTGTCATCTGAAGTTCCGAAATGAAATTCAGCATTTTTGGAGTCTACTCCATTCTGCCGCAGGCGCCGGCGCTGATCAACAAACCAATCATTTTTGCGAAATAAATATAGGGGAAACCTCATTTCCTTCAACACCCTTGCTCTCAGAACAAAGAACCTAGCGAATATAATCTCCTGTAAGGTCCCTCGGTAGGAGTTCAAAGTAATTTCTGAGAGATGCAGATCTAGGCATTCGACATGATTGTTATATTGTATCACAATATCCACCACTGGGCCTAATCTTATCTGCAAAAGAATAAAACGTGTTAGTGCCTACATGCAATTTTGAACATTACTACATGCCTATTTGGTTTGCAGGATTTGTAAAATGCACTAGCATGCCATCTTCGATCTGACATGATTAACATGGGCATTTGATTACATTCTAGAAAAATGTAGCCTTCTCACAAGAGGTTGGAGTGGATGAAAAGTTCCCTAAGAAAAATTGAACTCCCTTATGGTTAACATTTAACAGGAAAGGAACATCACCTCGATATATAGCTTCTCCAGGCACAAAAAACATCTCAGGAAACTGACAGCTTGCTCCAGGTTGGGGCCGATAGATTCTAGTGCCAAGACCTTCACTGTGCGCAGTTTCGGGGTCAAGCTTGTCGGAATCAATTTCTGAATGACAGACGAACAAACATCTTCAAAATTAGAAATAATGTTAATTTGTAGAAGGAGAGGTAGAAGGAAGCTATTGTACCTGAACAGGTGTGGATCCAATAATAAGTTCAGAGTATTTGTGAGACGAGTAGCCCACCACTGTCAATTTTGGCACAGAAATGACATTGATTCTTGTTGGACCTTCTTGATCAACTACAAGTAATCTCTCAAGTGCAGGTGTGTCCTCAATGACCATACCATGGTACACATCTTGTGATGTCTTCCTGCCGCCCCAGCAACACACATAAATAGTCCGGAGAGTCATGGAGGTGATATGGAAGGTACTCAACCCATTGATTGCCTGAAGATGAAGGTACTCGAGTGCAGTACATCCAAGGAGCAGGCGCTCCATGTCACTGTTTGAGAGGCAGATGGCGAGGAGCTCGAGGTGCTTCAGTCGTGGTAGAGTAAGAGCGGGTGCGTCATTAAGGGGGGATGGCAGTTCCTGAACTTGGCAACACGCAACATGGGCGCGAGGTGGAGTGCGGACGTTGGCAGCGATCGCATATGCCCATCATCAAAAGTGAGCTCCTCGAGCTGATCTAGGGCGGGGGATCAGAACCAATCATCAAGCTTGGCTCGGTCCTTGCCGTTGGAATGGAACTTGCCCATTCTAAGGCCTTTGGTTGGGCCAAGGTGACTGCCGAGGATCTTGGAGAATGATGTCTACTACGCAACCTTTCTTCTTGTAGACGTTGTTGGGCCTCCAAATGCAGAGGTTTGTAGGACAGTAGAAAATTTCCCTCCAGTGGATGACCTAAGGTTTATCAATCCGTGGGAGGCGTAGGTTGAAGATGGTCTCTCTCAAACAACCCTGCAACCAAATAACAAAGAGTCTCTTGTGTCCCCAACACACCCAATACAATGGTAAATTGAAGGAAATATGCCCTAGAGGCAATAATAAAGTTATTATTTATTTCCTTATATCATGATAAATGTTTATTATTCATGCTAGAATTGTATTAACCGGAAAAATAATACATGTATGAATACATAGACAAACAGAGTGTCACTAGTATGCCTCTACTTGACTAGCTCGTTAATCGAAGATGGTTATGTTTCCTAACCATAAACAAAAGAGTTGTTATTTGATTAACGGGATCACATCATTAGGTGAATGATCTGATTGACATGACCCATTCCATTAGCTTAGCACCCGATCGTTTAATATGTTGCTATTGCTTTCTTCATGACTTATACATGTTCCTATGACTATGAGATTATGCAACTCCCGTTTGCCAGAGGAACACTTTGTGTGCTACCAAACGTCACAACGTAAATGGGTGATTATAAAGGTGCTCTACAGGTGTCTCCAAAGGTACATGTTGGGTTGGCGTATTTTGAGATTAGGATTTATCACTCCGATTGTTGGAGAGGTATCTCTGGGCCCTCTCGGTAATGCACATCACATAAGCCTTGCAAGCATTGCAACTAATGAGTTAGTTGTGAGATGATGTATTATGGAACGAGTAAAAAGACTTGCTGGTAACGAGATTGAACTAGGTATTGAGATACCAACGATCGAATCTCGGGCAAGTAACATACCGATGACAAAGGGAACAAAGTATGTTGTTATGCGGTCTGACCGATAAAAGATCTTTGTAGAATATGTAGGAGCCAATATGAGCATCCAGCTTCCGCTATTGGTTATTGACCGGAGACGTGTCTCGGTCATGTCTACATTGTTCTCGAACCCGTAGGGTCCGCACGCTTAAGGTTTCGATGACAGTTATATTATGAGTTTATGCATTTTGATGTACCGAAGTTTGTTCGGAGTCCCGGATGTGATCACGTACATGACGAGGAGTCTCGAAATGGTCGAGACATAAAGATTGATATATTGGAAGCCTATATTTGGATATCGGAAGTGTTCCGGGTGAAATCGGGATTTTACCGGAGTACCGGGAGGTTACCGGAACCCCCCGGGAGGTATATGGGCCTTAGTGGGCTTTAGTGGAAGAGAGGAGAGGTGGCCAGGGCTGGGCCGCGCGCCCATCCCCCCTAGTCCGAATAGGACAAGGAGAGGGGGGCGGTGCCCCCCCTTCCTTCTCTCTCTCCTCTTTCCCCCTTCCCGAATCCTATTCCAACTAGGAAAGGGGGGAATCCTACTCCCAGTGGGAGTAGGACTCCTCCTGGCGCGCCCTCCTCCTGGCCGGCCGCACCCCCCCTTGATCCTTTATATACGAGGGCAGGGGGCACCCCTAGACACACAAGTTGATCCACGTGATCATATTCTTAGCCGTGTGCGGTGCCCCCTTCCACCATAATCCTCGATAATATTGTAGCGGTGCTTAGGCAAAGCCCTGCGACGGTAGTACATCAAGATCGTCACCACGCCGTCGTGCTGACGGAACTCTTCCCCGACACTTTGCTGGATCGGAGTCCGGGGATCGTCATCGAGCTGAACATGTGCTAAAACTCGGAGGTGCCGTAGTTTCGGTGCTTGATCGGTCGGGCCGTGAAGACGTATGACTACATCAACCGCGTTGTGCTAATGCTTCCGCTGTCGGTCTACAAGGGTACATAGATCACACTCTCCCCTCTCATTGCTATGCATCACCATGATCTTGCGTGTGCGTAGGAAAATTTTGAAATTACTACGTTCCCCAACAGTGGTATCAGAGCCTAGGTTTTATGTGTTGATGTTATTTGCACGAGTAGAACACAAGTGAATTGTGGGCGATATAAGTCATACTGCTTACCATCATGTCATACTTTGGTTCGGCGGTATTGTTGGACGAAGCGGCCCGGACCGACATTACGCGTACGCTTACGCGAGACCGGTTCTCCCGACGTGCTTTGCACATAGGTGGCTTGCGGGTGACAGTTTCTCCAACTTTAGTTGAACCGAGTGTGGCTACGCCCGGTCCTTGCGAAGGTTAAAACAGCACCAACTTGACAAACTATCGTTGTGGTTTTGATGCGTAGGTAAGATTGGTTCTTGCTTAAGCCCGTAGCAGCCACGTAAAACTTGCAACAACAAAGTAGAGGACGTCTAACTTGTTTTTGCAGGGCATGTTGTGATGTGATATGGTCAAGACATGATACTAAATTTTATTGTATGAGATGATCATGTTTTGTAACCGAGTTATCGGCAACTGGCAGGAGCCATATGGTTGTCGCTTTATTGTATGCAATCGCGCTGTAATGCTTTACTTTATCACTAAGCGGTAGCGATAGTCGTGGAAGCATAAGATTGGCGAGACGACAACGATGCTACGATGGAGATCAAGGTGTCGCGCCGGTGACGATGGTGATCATGACGGTGGTTCAAAGATGGAGATCACAAGCACAAGATGATGGTGGCCATATCATATCACTTATATTGATTGCATGTGATGTTTATCTTTTATGCATCTTATCTTGCTTTGATTGACGGTAGCATTATAAGATGATCTCTCACTAATTATCAAGAAGTGTTCTCCCTAAGTATGCACCGTTGCGAAAGTTCTTCGTGCTGAGACACCACGTGATGATCGGGTGTGATAGGCTCTACGTTCAAATACAACGGGTGCAAAACAGTTGCACACGCAGAATACTCAGGTTATACTTGACGAGCCAAGCATATACAGATATGGCCTCGGAACACGGAGACCGAAAGATCGAGCGTGAATCATATAGCAAATATGATCAACATAGCGATGTTCACCAATGAAACTACTCCATCTCACGTGATGATCGGACATGGTTTAGTTGATCTGGATCACGTAATCACTTAGAGGATTAGAGGGATGTCTATCTAAGTGGGAGTTCTTAAGTAATATGATTAATTGAACTTAAATTTATCATGAACTTAGTCCTGGTAGTATTTTGCAAATTATGTTGTAGATCAATAGCTCGCGTTGTTGCTTCCCTGTGTTTATTTTGATATGTTCCTAGAGAAAATTGTGTTGAAAGATGTTAGTAGCAATGATGCGGATTGGATCCGTGATCTGAGGTTTATCCTCATTGCTGCACAGAAGAATTATGTCCTTGATGCACCGCTAGGTGACGGACCTATTGCAGGAGCAGATGCAGACGTTATGAACGTTTGGCTAGCTCAATATGATGACTACTTGATAGTTTAGTGCACCATGCTTAATGGATTAGAATCGGGACTTCAAAGACATTTTGAATGTCATGGAGCATATGAGATGTTCCAGGAGTTGAAGTTAATATTTCAAGCACATACCCGAGTTGAGAGATATGAAGTCTCCAACAAGTTCTATAGCTAAAAGATGGAGGAGAATTGCTCAACTAGTGAGCATGTGCTCAGATTGTCTGAGTACTACAATCGCTTGAATCAAGTGGGAGTTAATCTTCCAGATAAGATAGTGATTGACAGAATTCTCTAGTCACCATCGCCAAGTTAGTAGAACTTCGTGATGAACTATGATATGCAAGGGATAACGGAAACGATTCCCAAGCTCTTCGTAATGCGGAAATTGACGAAGGTAGAAATCGAGAAAAACATCAAGTGTTGATGGTAGACAAGACCACTAGTTTCAAGAAAAGGGCAGAGGGAAGAAGGGGAACTTCAAGAAGAACAGCAAGCAAGTTGCTGCTCAAGTGAAGAAGCCCAAGTCTGGTCCTAAGCCTGAGACTAAGTGTTTCTACTGCAAAGGGACTGGTCACTGGAAGCGGAACTACCCCAAGTGATTGGCAGATAAGAAGGATGGCAAAGTGAACATAAGTATATTTGATATACATGTTATTGATGTGTACTTTACTAGTGTTTATAGCAATCCCTCAGTATTTGATACTAGTTCAGTTGCTAAGATTAGTAACTCGAAACGGGAGTTGCAGAATAAACAGAGACTAGTTAAGGGTGAAGTGACGATGTGTGTTGGAAGTGGTTCCAAGATTGATATGATCATCATCGCACACTCCCTATACTTTCGGGATTAGTGTTGAACCTAAATAAGTGTTATTTGGTGTTTGCGTTGAGCATGAATATGATTTGATCATGTTTATTGTAATATGGTTATTCATTTAAGTAAGAGAATAAATTGTTGTTCTGTTTACATGAATAAAACCTTATATGGTTACACACCCAATGAAAATAGTTCGTTGGATCTCAATCGTAGTGTTACACATAATCATAATATTGAAACCAAAAGATGCAAAGTTAACAATGATAGTGCAACTTATTTGTGGCACTGCCGTTTAGGTCATATTGGTGTAAAGCGCATGAAGAAACTCCATGCTAATGGGTTTTTGGAATCACTTGATTATGAATCAGTTGATGCTTGCGAACCATGCCTCATGGGCAAGATGACTAAAATGCCATTCTCCGGAACTATGGAGCGAGCAACTGACTTATTGGAAATAATACATACTGATGTATGAGATCCGATGAGTGTTAAGGCTCGTGGCGGGTATCATTATTTTCTGACCTTCACAGATGATTTGAGCAGATATGGGTATATCTACTTAATGAAACACAAGTCTGAAATATTTGAAAAGTTCAAAGAATTTCAGAGTGAAGTGGAGAATCATCGTAACAAGAAAATAAAAGTTTCTACGATATGATCGCAAAGGTAAAATATTTGAGTTACGAGTCTGGCCTTCAGTTAAAACAATGTGAAATAGTTTCACTACTCACGCCACCTGGAACACCACAGCATAATGGTGTGTCCGAACATCATAACCGTACTTTATTAGATATGGTGCGATCTATGATGTCTCTTACCGACCTACCACTATCATTTTGGGGTTATGCTTAAAGACAGCTGCATTCACGTTTAAAAGGGCACCATCTAAGTCCGTTGAGACGACACAATCTGAACTGTGGTTTGGCAAGAAACCAAAGTTGTCGTTTCTTAAAGTTTGGGATTGTGATGCTTATATGAAAAAGTTTCATCCTGATAAGCTCAAA
Source organism: Triticum dicoccoides (assembly GCF_002162155.2). NCBI lineage: Eukaryota > Viridiplantae > Streptophyta > Magnoliopsida > Poales > Poaceae > Triticum > Triticum dicoccoides. The sequence goes on along the minus strand of NC_041382.1, from coordinate 517,803,366 downwards.
CCCAAATCGGAGAAATATGTCTTCATAGGATACCCAAAGGAGACTATTGGGTACACCTTCTATCACAGATCCGAAGGCAAGACATTCGTTGCTAAGAATGGATCCTTTCTAGAGAAGGAGTTTCTCTTGAAAGAAGTGAGTGGGAGGAAAGTAGAACTTGATAAGGTAATTGTACCTTCTCCCTTATTGAAAAGTAGTTCATCATAAGAAATCTGTTCCTGTGACTACTACACCAATTAGTTAGGAAGACTAATGATGATGATCATGTAACTTCAGATCAAGTTAATACCGAATCTCGTAGGTAAACCAGAGTGAGATCCGCACCAAAGTGGTACGGTAATCCTGTTCTGAAAGTCATGTTACTAGACCATGACGAACTTGCGAACTATGAGGAAGCGATAATGAGCCTAGATTCCGCGAAATGGCTTGAGGCCATGAAATCTGATATGAGATCCATGTATGAGAACACAGTATGGACTTTGATTGACTTGCCCAATGATCAGCGAGCCATTGAGATTAAATGGATCTTCAAGAGGAAGACGGACGCTGATAGTAGTGTTACTATCTACAAAGCTAGAATTGTCGCAAAAAGGTTTTCGAGAAGTTCAAGGTGTTGACTATGATGAGAGTTTCTCACTCGTATCTACGCTTAAGTCTGTCCGAATCATGTTAGCAATTGCCGCATTTTATGAAATCCAGCAAATGGATGTCAAAACTGCATTCCTGAATGGATTTCTGGAAGAAGAGTTGTATATGATGCAGCCGGAAGGTTTTGTCGATCCAAAAGGAGCTAACAAAGTGTGCAAGCTCCAGCGATCCATTTATGGACTGGTGCAAGCCTCTCGGAGTTGGAATAAACGCTTTGATAGTATGATCAAAGCATATAGTTTTATACAGACTTGCGGTGAAGCCTGTATTACAAGAAAGTGAGTGGGAGCACTACAGCATTTCTGATAAGTATATGTGAATGACATATTGTTGATCGAAAATAATGTAGAATTATTCTGCAAAGCATAAAGGAGTTTTTTAAAGAAGTTTTTCAAAGAAAGACCTCGGTGAAGCTGCTTACATATTAAGCATCAAAATCTATAGAGATAGATCAAGACGCTTGATAAGTTTTTTTCAATGAGTACATACCTTGATAATATTTTGAAGTAGTTCAAAAATGGAGCAGTCAAATAAAAAAGAGTTCTTGGCTGTGTTACAAGGTATGAAATTGAGTAAGACTCAAAGCCCGACCACGGAAGAAGATAGAAAGAGAATGAAAGTCATTCCCTATGCCTCAGCCATAGGTTCTATAAAGTATGCCATGATGTGTACCAGATCTATTGTATACCCTACATTGTGTTAAGCAAGGGAGTACAATAGTGATCTAAGAGTAGATCACTGGACATTGGTCAAAATTATCCTTAGTGGAATAAGGAAATATTTCTCGATTATGGAGGTGACAAAAGGTTCGTCGTAAAAAGTTACGTCGATTCAAGTTTTGACACAGATCTTGATGACTCTAAGTCTCGATCTAGATACATATTGAAAGTGGGAGCAATTAGCTAGAGTAGCTCCATGCAGAGCATTGTAGACATAGAATTCGCAAAATACTTACGGATCTGTATGTGACAGACCCGTTGACTAAAATTATCTCACAAGAAAAACATGATCACACCTTAGTACTCTTTGGGTGTTAATCACATAAATGATGTGAACTAGATTATTGACTCTAGTAAACCCTTTGGGTATAGGTCACATGACGATGTGAACTATGGGTGTTAATCACATGGTGATGTGAACTCTTAGTGTTGAATCACATGGCGATGTGAACTAGATTATTGACTCTAGTGCAAGTGGGAGACTGAAGGAAATATGCCCTAGAGGCAATAATAAAGTTATTATTTATTTCCTTATATCATGATAAATGTTTATTATTCATGCTAGAATTGTATTAACCGGAAACATAATACATGTGTGAATACATAGAAAAATAGAGTGTCACTAGTATGCCTCTACTTGACTAGCTCGTTAATCGAAGATGGTTATGTTTCCTAACCATAAACAAAAGAGTTGTTATTTGATTAACGGGATCACATCATTAGGTGAATGATCTGATTGACATGACCCATTCCATTAGCTTAGCACCCGATCGTTTAGTATGTTGCTATTGCTTTCTTCATGACTTATACATGTTCCTATGACTATGATATTATGCAACTCCCGTTTGCCGGAGGAACACTTTGTGTGCTACCAAACGTCACAACGTAAATGGGTGATTATAAAGGTGCTCTACAGGTGTCTCCAAAGGTACACGTTGGGTTGGCATATTTCGAGATTAGGATTTGTCACTCCGATTGTCGGAGAGGTATCTCTGGGCCCTCTCGGTAATGCACATCACATAAGCCTTGCAAGCATTGCAACTAATGAGTTAGTTGTGAGATGATGTATTACGGAACGAGTAAAGAGACTTTCCGGTAACGAGATTGAACTAGGTATTGAGATACCGACGATCGAATCTCGGGCAAGTAAGATACCGATGACAAAGGGAACAAAGTATGTTGTTATGCGGTCTGACCGATAAAAGATCTTCGTAGAATATGTAGGAGCCAATATGAGCATCCAGGTTCCGCTATTGTTTATTGACCGGAGACGTGTCTCGGTCATGTCTACATTGTTCTCGAACCCGTAGGGTCCGCACGCTTAAGGTTTCGATGACAGTTATATTATGAGTTTATGCATTTTGATGTACCGAAGTTTGTTTGGAGTCCCGAATGTGATCACGGACATGACGAGGAGTCTCGAAATGGTCGAGACATAAAGATTGATATATTGGAAGCCTATATTTGGATATCGGAAGTGTTCCGGGTGAAATCGGGATTTTATCGGAGTACCGGGAGGTTACCGGAACCCCCCGGGAGGTACATGGGCCTTAGTGGGCTTTAGTGGAAGAGAGGAGAGGTGGCCAGGGCTGGGCCGTGCGCCCCTCCCCCCTAGTCCGAATAGGACAAGGAGAGGGGGGCGGCGCCCCCCCTTCCTTCTCTCTCTCCTCTTTCCCCCTTCCCGAATCCTATTCCAACTAGGAAAGGGGGGAATCCTACTCACAGTGGGAGTAGGACTCCTCCTGGCACGCCCTCCTCCTGGCCGGCCGCACCCCCCCTTGATCCTTTATATACGGGGGCAGGGGGCACCCCTAGACACACAAGTTGATCCACGTGATCATATTCTTAGCCGTGTGCGGTGCCCCCTTCCACCATAATCCTCGATAATATTGTAGCGGTGCTTAGGCGAAGCCCTGCGACGGTAGTACATCAAGATCGTCACCACGCCGTCGTGCTAACGGAACTCTTCCCCGACACTTTGCTGGATCGGAGTCCGGGGATCGTCATCGAGCTGAACGTGTGCTAAAACTCGGAGGTGCCGTAGTTTCGGTGCTTGATCGGTCGGGCTGTGAAGACGTACGACTACATCAACCGCGTTGTGCTAACGCTTCCGCTGTCGGTCTACAAGGGTACGTAGATCACACTCTCCCTCTCGTTGCTATGCATCACCATGATCTTGCGTGTGCGTAGGAAAATTTTGAAATTACTATGTTCCCCAACATAAATTGTTTAGGTGCACTAGTTCGGCGTAGAGATGGTGATACAAGTGCAATATGTATGATAGATATGAGTATTTGTAATCTGAAAATATAAAACAGCAAGGTAACTAATGATAAAAGTGAGCGAAAACGGTATTGCAATGCTAGGTAACAAGGCCTAGGTTTCATACTTTCACTAGTGCAAGTTCTCTCAACAATAATAACATAATTGGATCATATAACTATCCCTCAACATGAAGAGTCACTCCAAAGTCACTAATAGCGGAGAACAAACGAAGAGATTATTGTAGGGTACGAAACCACCTCAAAGTTATTCTTTCGGATCGATCTATTCAAGAGTTCGTACTAGAATAACACCTTAAGACAGATATCAACGAAAACCCGAATGTCACCTAGATACTCAAATGTCACCTCAAGTATCCGTGGGTATGATTATACGATATGCATCAAACAATCTCAGATTCATCTATTCAACCAACACGAAGTACTTCAAAGAGTGCCCCAAAGTTTCTACCAGAGAGTCAAGACGAAAATGTGTGCCAACCCCTATGCATAAGTTCACGAGGTCACGGAACTCGCAAGTTGATCACCAAAACATACATCAAGTGGATCACGTGATATCCCATTGTCACCACATATAAGCACATGCAAGACATACATCAAGTGTTCTCAAATCCTTAAAGAATCAATCCGATAAGATAACTTCAAAAGGAAAACTCAATTCATCACAAGAGAGTAGAGGGGGAGAAACATCATAAGATCCAACTATAATAGCAAAGCTTGCGATACATCAAGATCGTACCACCTCAAGAACACGAGAGAGAGAGAGAGAGAGAGAGAGAGAGAGAGAGAGAGAGAGAGAGATCAAACACCTAGCTACTGGTACATACCCTCAGTCCCGAGGGTGGACTACTCCCTCCTCGTCATGGAGAGCGCCGGGATGATGAAGATGGCCACCGGAGAGGGATTCCCCCCTCCGGCAGGATGCCGGAACGGGTCTAGATTGGTTTTCGTTGGCTACGGAGGCTTCTGGCGACGGAACTCCCGATCTATTCTGCTCCCCGATGTTTTTGGGTATATGGATATATATATATAGGCGAAAGAAGTCGGTCAGGGGAGCCACGAGGGGCCCACGAGGGTGGGGGGCGCGCCTCCCTGCCTCGTGGCTTCCTCCAAGCTTCCTTGCCGTCTACTCCAAGTCTCCCGGAGTGCTTCCGTTCCAAAAATAACTCTCCCGAAGGTTTCATTCCGTTTGGACTCCGTTTGATATTCCTTTTCTTCCAAACACTGAAATAGGCAAGAAAACATCAATTTGGGCTGGGCCTCTGGTTAATAGGTTTGTCCCAAAAATAATATAGAAGTGTATAATAAAGCCCATAAACATCCAAAACGGGTAATATAATAGTATGGAACAATCAAAATAACATGTCTTCTTCTTTATCAATGTATTCTTCTTTATTGTGGCAAAAATATTCAGATCCATAAGATTCAAGACAAAAGTTTAATATTGACATAAAAATAATAATACTTCAAGCATACTAACAAAGTAATTATGTCTTCTCAAAATAACATGTCCAAAGAAAGCTATCCCTACAAAATCATATAGTCTGGCTATGCTCTATCTTCATCACACAAAATATTTAAATCATGCACAACCCCGATGACAAGCCAAGCAATTGTTTCATACTTTTGATGTTCTCAAACTTTTCAACTTTCATGCAATACATGAGCGTGAGCCATGGACATAGCACTATAGGTGGAATAGAATGGTGGTTGTGGAGAACACAAAAAGGAGAAGATAGTCTCACATCAACTAGGCGTATCAACATGCTATGGAGATGCCCATCAATAGATATCAATGTGAGTGAGTAGGGATTGCCATGCAACGGATGCACTAGAGCTATAAGTGTATGAAAGCTCAAAAAGAAACTAAGTGGGTGTGCATCCAACTCGCTTGCTCACGAAGACCTAGGGCATTCTGAGGAAGCCCATCATTGGAATATACAAGCCAAGTTATATAATGCAAGATTCCCACTAGTATATGGAAGTGACAACATAGGAGACTCTCAATCATGAAGATCATGGTGCTACTTTGAAGCACAAGTGTGGTAAAAGGATAGTATCATTGCCCCTTCTCTCTTTTTCTCTCATTTTTTCTTTGTTTTTTTGGGCCTTCTCTTTTTTATGGCCTCTTTTTTTCGTCTGGAGTCTCATTTTGACTTGTGGGGTAATCATAGTCTCCATCATCCTTTCCTCACTAGGACAATACTCTAATAATGATGATCATCACACTTTTATTTACTTACAACTCGATACTTAGAACAAAATATGGCTCTATGTGAATGCCTCCGGCGGTGTACCGGGATGTGCAATGAATCAAGAGTGACATGTATGAAAGGATTATGAATGGTGGCTTTGCCACAAATACGATGTCAACTACATGATCATGCAAAGCAATATGACAATGATGAAGCGTGTCATAATAAACGGAATGCTGGAAAGTTGCATGGCAATATATCTCGGAATGGCTATGAAAATGTCATAATAGGTAGGTATGGTGGCTGTTTTGAGGAAGGTAAATGGTGGGTTTATGGTACCGGCGAGAGTTGCGCGGTACTAGAGAGGCTAGCAATGGTGGAAGGGTGAGAGTGCGTATAATCCATGGACTCAACATTAGTCATAAAGAACTCACATAATTATTGCAAAAATCTATTAGTTATTGAAACAAAGTACTACATGCATGATCCTGGGGGGATAGATTGGTAGGAAAATACCATCGCTTGTCCCCGACCGCCACTCATAAGGAAGACAATCAGTAAATAAATCATGCTCCGACTTCATCACATAACGGTTCACCATACGTGCATGCTACGGGAATCACAAACTTTAACACAAGTATTTCTCAAATTCACAACTACTAAACTAGCATAACTCTAATATCACCATCTTCATATCTCAAAACAATTATCAAGTATCAAACTTCTCATAGTATTCAATGCACTTTATATGAAAGTTTTTATTATACCCATCTTGGATGCCCATCATATTAGGACTAGTTTCATAACCAAAGCAAATTACCATGATGTTATAAAGACTCTCAAAATAATATAGGTGAAGCACGAGAGTTCATCTATTTCTTCAAAATAAAACCACCGCCGTGCTCTAAAACGATATACGTGAAGCACTAGAGCAAATGACAAACTACTCCAAAAGCTATAAGTGAAGATCAATGAGTAGTCGAATAATTATGTAACTATATGAAGACTCTCTAACATTTAATAATTTTAGATCTTGGTATTTTATTCAAATAGTAAGCAAAACAAAATAAAATAAAATGACGCTCCAAGCAAAACACATATCATGTGGTGAATAAAAATATAGCTCCAAGTAAAGTTACCGATGAACAAAGACGAAAGAGGGGATGCCATCCGGGGCATCCCCAAGCTTAGGCTCTTGGTTGTCTTTGAATATTACCTTGGGGTGCCTTGGGAATCCCCAAGCTTAGGCTCTTTCTACTCCTTATTCCATAGTCCATCGAATCTTTACCCAAAACTTGAAAACTTCACAACACAAAACTCAACCGAAAACTCGTAAGCTCCGTTAGTATAAGAAAATAAATCACCACTTAGGTACTGTTGTGAACTCATTATAAATTCATATTGGTGTAATATATACTGTATTCCAACTTCTATATGGTTCATACCCTCCGATACTACTCATAGATTCATCGAAATAAGCAAACAACACATAGAAAACAGAATCTGTCAAAAACAGAACAATCTATAGTAATCTGTATCAAACATATACTTCTGGAACTCATAAAATTCTGAAATAAATTGTTGTACATGAGGAATTTGTCTATTAATCATCTTCAAAATAATCAACCTAATCGCACTCTCCAGTACACAATGGCAGGAAATCTCGTGAGCGCTAAAGTTTCTGTTTTTTACAGAAAGATCGCAAAGACTTCACCCAAGTCTTCCCAAAGGTTCTACTTGGCACAAGCACTAATTAAAACATAAAAACACATATAAACAGAGGCTAGATGAATTATTTATTACTAAACAGGAACAAAAATCAAGGAACAAAAATTAAGTTGGGTTTCCTCCCACAAGCGCTATCGTTTAACGCCCCTAGCTAGGCATGATGATTTCAATGATGCTCACATAAAAGATAAGAATTGAAATATAAAGAGAGCATCATGAAGAATATGACTAGCACATTTAAGTCTAACCCACTTCCTATGCATAGGGATTTTGTGAGCAAACAACTTGTGGGAACAAGAATCAACTTGCATAGGAAGGTAAAACAAGGATAACTTTAAAACTTTAAGCACATAGATAGGAAACTTGATATTATTGCAATTCCTATAAGCATATATTCCTCCCTCATAATAAATTTCAGTAGCATCATGAATGAATTCAACAATATAACCATCACATAAAGCATTCTTTTCATGATCTACAAGCATAGAATTTTTATTACTCTCCACATAAGCACGATTCTTCTCATTTGAAATAGTGGGAGTATCATAAGAAACTCGAATACTATAAATTGCTTCCACATTAAAAGGGTAATTTTAAGAAAAAGGGTAATCATAATCATGACAAGTTTTAATATAATCATCACTACTTTTTATAGCATACGTATCGTCACAATAATTATCATAAGTAGCAACTTTGTTCTCATCATAATCGATTGAAACCTCTTCCAAGATAGTGGAATCATTACTAAATAAAGTCATGACCTCTCCAAATCCACTTTCATAATCTTCACAATAAGATTCAACATCCTCCATAATAGTGGGATCATTACTTCCTAAAGTCTACACTCTTCCAAACCCACTTACATCAATATAATCATCATAAATAGGAGGCATGCTATCATCATAATAAATTTGCATATCAAAACCTGGGAGGTTAAAAATATTATCTTCATGAAACATAGCATCCCCAAGCTTGGGACAAACATTAATTGCATCAAATACATTCTCAAACATAGCATCCCCAAGCTTGGGCCTTTTCATATCATAAGCATAATCACTCTCATCATTAATAGTATGGATAGCACCAATAGTATAGCAATTATGATCATCACAATGAGTAATAGGGGCAACATCATTTGGGAGGGATACCTTTTCACCTTTACTTCTCCGTCTTTTCTTTTTCTTCTTCACATTATGTGTGGGTTCAATCCTCTTTTTGGAGCTCCTTATTGATGAGATTGGTTGAATAGAAGGCTCCTCCTCGTTACCTGATTCATCATAAGAAATAATAGGAGGATATTGGGAAGCCTCATCCCTTTCATTAGTATTCTCTTCATCCTCTATTTGTTTTCTTTTCTTTATGTAATTGGAAATATAAGGATTTTCAATGCAATTCACCGCACGATACATAAAAATTTCTTCTAGATTAATATCGAGGAATTTCTCAAGGTTATATTCTAGAATATGCTTAGTTATATGTTTCATTTCTTCATAACCCAAAAGCAAACTAATTTCATTATGATGTGCAAGGGAAATCAAATCATCACAATTTTTGGACACGATACGATCATGAAACAATTTGCATTGGAGATTTAAATGACCATGTTCATTGCAAAGTTCACAAGTATGGCGAAGAAATTTTAAATTTTTAGCACAAACATCTAGCCTCTCTTGCAACCATTTGGTTTCTAAATACTTATGCCTCTTGCAAAATCTATCTTCCCTATTTGGTGTGTAGTTGCAAACTCTATGCACTCCACAAAAGTTCACATGCTTATAAGAGACATTTTCATCATGACTAGTGGAATCATCATTAGTACTATGGATATTCAAGGAGTTCATACTAACAACATTGCAATCATGCTCATCATTCAAAGATTTAGTGCCAAACATTTTAGAGACTTATTCTTCTAGCACTTAAGCACAATTTTCCTTTCCATCATTCTCATGAAAGATATTAAAAAGATGAAGCGTATGAGGCAAACTCAATTCCATTTTTTTCTTTTATAAAATAAACTGGTGATAAAACAAGAAACAAAAAGATTCGATTGCAAGATCTAAAGATATACCTTCAAGCACTCACCTCCCTGGCAACGGCGCCAGAAAAGAGCTTGATGTCTACTACGCAACCTTCTTCTTGTAGACGTTGTTGGGCCTCCAAGTGCAGAGGTTTGTAGGACAGTCGCAAATTTCGCTCAAGTAGATGACCTAAGGTTTATCAATCCGTGGGAGGCGTAGGTTGAAGATGGTCTCTCTCAAACAACCCTGCAACCAAATAACAGAGTCTCTTGTGTCCCCAACACACCCAATACAATGGTAAATTGTATAGGTGCACTAGTTCGGCGAAGAGATGGTGATACAAGTGCAATATGGATGATAGATATGAGTATTTGTAATCTGAAAATATAAAAACAGCAAGGTAACTAATGATAAAAGGGAGCGAAAATAGTATTGCAATGCTAGGAAATAAGGCCTAGGGTTCATACTTTCACTAGTGCAAGTTCTCTCAACAATAATAACATAATTGGATCATATAACTATCCCTCAACATGCAACAAAGAGTCACTCCAAAGTCACTAATAGCGGAGAACAAACGAAGAGATTATTGCAGGGTACAAAACCACCTCAAAGTTATTCTTTCGGATCGATCTATTCAAGTGTTCGTACTAGAATAACACCTTAAGACACATATCAACCAAAACCCTAATCTCACCTAGATACTCCAATGTCACCTCAAGTATCCGTGGGTATGATTATACGATATGCATCAAACAATCTCAGATTCATCTATTTAACCAACACAAAGTACTTCAAAGAGTGCCCCAAAGTTTCTACCGGAGAGTCAAGACGAAAATGTGTGCCAACCCCTATGCATAAGTTCACGAGGTCACGGAACTCGCAAGTTGATCACCAAAACATACATCAAGTGGATCACATGATGTCCCATTGTCACCACAGATAAGCACATGCAAGACATACATCAAGTGTTCTCAAATCCTTAAAGACTCAATCTGATAAGATAACTTCAAAGGGAAAACTCAATTCATCACAAGAGAGTAGAGGGGGAGAAACATCATAAGATCCAACTAATAGCAAAGCTCGCGATACATCAAGATCGTACCACCTCAAGAACACGAGAGAGAGAGAGAGAGATCAAACACCTAGCTACTGGTACATACCCTCAGCCCCGAGGGTGGACTACTCCCTCCTCGTCATGGAGAGCGCCATGATGATGAAGATGGCCACTGGAGAGGGATTCCCCCCTCCGACAGGGTGCCGGAACGGGTCTAGATTGGTTTTCGGTGGCTACGGAGGCTTCTGGCAGCGGAACTCCCGATCTATTCTGCTCCCTGATGTTTTTTGGGTATATGGATATATATAGGCGAAAGAAGTCGGTCAGGGGAGCCACGAGGGGCCCACGAGGGTGGGGGGCGCGCCTCGGGGGGTAGGGCACGCCTCCCTACCTCGTGGCTTCCTTGAAGCTTCCCTGATGTCTACTCCAAGTCTCCTGGATTGCTTCCGTTCCAAAAATAACTCTCCCGAAGGTTTCATTCCGTTTGGATTCCGTTTGATATTCATTTTCTTCGAAACACTGAAATAGGCAAGAAAACAACAATTTGGGCTGGGCCTCCGGTTAATAGGTTAGTCCCAAAAATAATATAAAAGTGTATAATAAAGCCCATAAACATCCAAAACGGGTAATATAATAGCATGGAACAATCAAAAATTATAGATACGTTGGAGACGTATCAGAGAACGCATCCAAGCTTTTGCGATAGCCATGGCAGAGCTCGTGGGTGTCGATGAGGTCGAGAGGGTTGGAGTTCCATAGGGGGCGCCACCGCCGGGAAAGGACGGTTGTTCTCGCGCCATATTTTATTGGGAGGAGGGAAATGATGACTCTCAACATATCATTGGGGAGACTGCTAATGAAGTCTAGGCCTGCTGGAGTCGCTTGCGGTTCTAGCTCGCCCCGCCTCCGCTTGTTGGCAGCCCCGTTCTCCACCTCCGGAGTCTCCTTGTTAGCGGCGCTTTCTGATAGAAATGGGAGTACATGGAATATTTAGTTAAAACAGGGCAATAGAAAAGTGTATTGGTAACTAGAAGTTATTAGGTAGGAATATAGTAAGAAAAGGGAATAACAATTGGTTGCTTAAATACTACACAATTCATTTGACATTGCTGGGTAAGTCAACATGCAGATAGTTGAAAAGAAAACTTACTTCGAATCAAGTCTGCACGGATGATTTTGTCAGGGAAGTTAGCATATATCTCATGACCAGGCCCTTTTATGTGCAGTGCAATTTTAGTGCTAGCTTTCAGTACATAAAACTTTGCAATTTCTTTCCAAAATCCAGTGCCAAAGTAGGAGTCACCACGTTCATCAAGTCTTACCGTAGCAACGATTGTAAATCCATGGTTTGTGTGCAGTATGACATCCGTGGAGCCTTCATCTATGTAAAGGGAAAAATTGTGCACTACATAATCTGTTGCATAGCAAGGGATGTTCTACAGAAAATGATTGTTAAAGAAAATATGGTAACATGTAAATATGGGCCCAAATTGAAAAACTGTACAACAGTTGAAATCGAAAGACAAAAATCTATAATTAAACAGATAGGGTAAACACGATGTCATGGAAATATGAGAGTAATCGAAAGAATAATACATCATTAATTTGCCTAACATAGAAAGAAGAGGGGGAAAATCCCCTTTGACGTATATGGTGCATGTGGCACCTTTTATCCAAATGTAGCAATATTTAGAATATGTACAGGAAAGTAGGCCATGGCAACCGATTTAGGGTGAGATTGAACATACCGCGCGCTTCATCAAGTTATCTAGTACGGTGAGATGGAATCTCCGACGAAGGTTGCAAAGTCTTGAAGTGTCAGTGCACTGTACATTATATGAATGAAAGAAAACCCTCGAATCAGCTCGAATAAAAATGAATTCACGGTGATTTCTGCCGGGTGATTAAAGGAGGCAGATGAACTGGGATAAGAGATGAGATAATATCTCATTAAATTAGTTACTTGTCATCCATGAGAAAGAAACCTCAGTACGACAGATTCCCCAACCGAGCGGAGCTGGGTCGACCGCGAGCAGCGTCGAGAAAGTCGATGGCGATAGGCGGCGGCAAGGAGAAGTGGCGGAATGCGATGGGCTTTGCCGGCAGCCTGACGGCGGCGGTAGGCATCGAGCTAAGTGTTTACCGCCGCGATATGTGGTGCCATGGCATAGACGCGGAGGAGTACCGGAGGGGCTGAGGGGGTGGCGGGCGGGGTGAGTGTTTTTGTGACATGGGGATGGTGAGAGTTTTATTTTTTGTTTTTTGAATTGAGTGGTGAGGGTTTTCTTTCCCACAAAGAATTTTGGGGGGCGACGGTTTGCTAGAGAGAACCGTGTGTGATCGACATGGCAGGCAAAATGAAAGTCATTGCATACGGTTCCAATTTTGGGAACCATGTGTGATTGACGTACTACCTCCATCCTGGTTTATTGGTCCCCCATTGTAATTTTTACCAAAATTTGGTGAAATATTTAACATACTCAAACATAGATAATAAGCGTACACGTACATAAGCATAGTTCAACCATAAGTAGTACATAGATCAACCGCATTAAGCATACTCAAGCGTACATATATAGTACATATATAGTTCGATCCATCCCACATCTCATCTCACAGGACGGCACGATCCTGAAGCTTCTCCAGGTACTCGGCGTACGCACCGTGCACAACCCTTGAGAATACTTCTGCTTGAAGGAGCCAACGACCCGTTCTCTTGCATGCGCCAGAACACTTAGATACGCGTCATGAAGCTTCTGGTTGCAAAATGGACATCCATAGCCGCTGTTCCAGGTCCTAATACGCCTGTTATGCATTCTCGCATAAAGCTCCCTCAGGATTTGCTTGTTGTACCTTCTCTAGACATCTTCATCCTCGTTGTCCACATCGTCAGACAACACCTATACAAATAGTAAAACAAATTTGGCATCAAATCAATGATTACATGCCGTGAAGTAGGATTAGGAATTTATGGCTATTTATTTATACATATCCAGAGATTATGGTTTGATTTTTAAGCACAGTCGTCTATGTACAGACCAATCTTGAAGAAAATAATGGCACACACATATGTAGGTATTTGAAAATTAATTGTCAAGACCTGGCTAGCAATTATTAGCACGAACACTTACCCTAGTCGGATTACTAGCAAAAATCATTTGCACAGATGAAACAACTAATCACTTATCACCTGTACAATTCAAACAATCAATACACTACACGGATCTAATGAAACTTACTCAGATTTCATGGATTGGGAGAACATAACCATAGGATTTCTATTCCAAAAAGGGGGAGGCAGGAGTAACCATAGAAACCCTATGATCTATTTGACACATAAATGGGTATATATGACTAACCAGCTGTCCGTCGTCGTCAGAGTCGTCACCGGAGTGGTCGTCGGAGTCATCGCCGGAGTGGTCGTCAGAGTCGTCGCCGGAGTGGTCGTCGAAGTCGGTGTGGAACTCCGCCTTCGGCTGTGGAAGCTCAACGCCGTCGATGACGTCAGGGTGCAGCGATAACTCGCCGGCGGTGACGGCAACCTCTGACTCCATCTCCATGCCGTGCTCCGGTGCTTTAGCAGCCCCGGCATCGCCACTCCGTTTGATGGGGCGCTTCGGCGGCATCCTCATACACTGACGGCTTTGAGGACCGAGAGCGGCGTCGAGGATGCAAGTGGAGAGAGAGGATTGTGTGTGTGTAGCGAGGATGGGGGGTGCGGCCGCTCGGGTGGACCATTAATATGGAGTAGTGGAAGTTGTGGGAGAGAGGCGGGCGGCGGTCAAATCAATGGCTTGCCTCCCAGTGAGCCTGCTCACCGGACTGCTGGCATGCCTACCAAAGTATCACACAGCTACTCGCATGCCTCCCGATGACACTGTGCAGCGAGCACGCCTCCATCAATTCACACACCTGCACACATGCCTTCCCGTCAGCCTGCGCGGCGGACGCGTCCCGCCAACTCACGCCTGCTCGCACGACACACAGGTCGCGCAGCGACATGTATATTGTTTTTCTATTTGGATGATTAATGCTGCTGCTTTATTGCTTAACCGAAGCATCGCACGTATCCATTGTTGGTCTAACGCATATCGGTTCCCAATTACTATTAATCTGCCGTCTGTAATTAGATAAAGATTACATCAAAACTGGTCTCAAATTTGACAAAAAAAGTACAATGCCACTTTGTATTGGTGTCCATATGACAACACGGTAAGTTTCATGAACTTCAAATAATTTTTGGATGTACTAGAATTTAAAAATCAAGATTCTCAATGTTTGAAATTTGTTGCACGGGGAGTAAACATGCACCCACTGAGACACATGTGTTTTTGCAATCCATTTAGGTGCACTGTCACGTGTGCATGTAGCTCAAATTTGATTTTTGCACATTATACTGATAACCCACAAGTATAGGGATCACAACAGTTTTCGAGGGTAGAGTATTCAACCCAAATTTATTGATTCGACGCAAGGGGAGCCAAAGAATATTCTCAAGTATTAACAGTTGAGTTGTCAATTCAACCGCACCTGAAAGACTTAATATCTACAGCAAAATATTTAGTAGCAAAGTAATATGGAAGTAGCGGTAACGGTGGCAAAAGTAACAGTAGCAGTTTTTTAGTGATTGTAACAGTGGCAATGGAAAAGTAACTAAGCAAAGATCAATATGCCAAAAGCTTGTAGGCATTGGATCGGTGATGGATAATTATGTCGGATGCGATTCCACATGCAACATTTATAACATAGGGTGACACAGAACTAGCTCCAATTCATCAATGTAATGTAGGCATGTATTCCGAATATAGTCATACGTGCTTATGGAAAAGAACTTGCATGGCACCTTTTGTCCTACCCTCCTGTGGCAGCGGAGTCCTATTGGAAACTAAGGGATATTAAGGCCTCCTTTTAATAGAGTACTGGAACAAAGCATTAACACTTAGTGAATACATGAACTCCTCAAACTATAGTCATCACCGGGAGTGGTCCCGATTATTGTCACTTCAGGGTTACCGGATCATAACACATAGTAGGTGACTATTGACTTGCAAAATAGGATCAAGAACTCACATGTATTCATGGAAACATAACCGGTTCAGTTCTGAAATCATGGCACTCGGGCCCTGGTGACAAGCATTAAGCATAACAAAGTCATAGCAACATCAATCTCAGAACATAATGGATACTAGGGATCAAACCCTAACAAAACTAACTAGATTACATGATAAATCTCATCCAACCCATCACCGTCCAGCAAGCCTACGATGGAATTACTCACGCATGGCCATGAGCATCATGAAATTGGTGATGGAGGAAGGTTGATGATGACGATGGCGATGGATTCCCCTCTCTGGAGCCCCGAACGGACTCCAGACCAGCCCTCCCGAGAGAGATTATGGCTTGGCGGCGGCTCCGTATCGTAAAATGCTATGAATCCTTTTCTTCGATTTTTCTCATCGAACGTGAATATATAGAGTTGGAGTTGAGGTCGGTGGAGCCTCAGGGGGCCCACGAGACAGGGGGCGTGCCCCCACCCTTGTGGACAGGGTGTGGGCCCCCTGACGTTGATTCTTTCACCAGTATTTTTTATATATTCCAAAAATATTCTCCGTGAAGTTTCAGGTCATTCCGAGAACTTCTATTTCTGCACAAAAATAACACCATGGCAATTCTGCTGAAAGCATCATCAGTCCGGGTTAGTTCCATTCAAATCATGCAAGTTAGAGTCCAAAACTAGGTCAAAAGTGTTTGGAAAAGTAGATACGATGGAGACGTATCAACTCCCCCAAGATTAAACCTTTGCTTGTCCTCAAGCAATTCAGTTGACAAACTGAAAGTGATAAAGAAAAACTTCTACAAACTCTGTTTGATCTTGTTGTTGTAAATATGTAGAGCCAACATTCAAGTTTTCAACAAATATTATGAACTAACCATATTCACAATAACATTTAGGTCTCATGTTTACTCATATCAATGGCATAATCAACTAGAGAGCAATAATAATAAATCTCGGATGACAACACTTTCTCAAAACAATCATAATATGATATAACAAGATGGTATCTCGCTAGCCCTTTCTGAGACCACAAAACATAAATGCAGAGCACCTCTGAAGTTCAAGGACTGACTAAACATTGTAATTCATGGTAAAAGAGATCCAGTCACAATCATACTCAATGTAAACTAATAGTAATACATGCAAATGACAGCAGTGCTCTCCAACTCATGCTTTTTAATAAGAGGACGATGACTCAACATAAAAGTAAATAGATAGGCCCTTCTCAGAGGGAAGCAAGGATTTGTAGAGGTGCCAGAGCTCGATTTTGAAATAGAGATAAATAATATTTTGAGTGGTATACTTTCATTGTCAACATAACAACCGAGAGATCTTGATATCTTCCATGCTACATACATTATAGGCGGTTCCCAAATAGAATGGTAAAGTTTATACTCCCCCTACCACCAACAAACATCAATCCATGGCTTGTCCGAAACAACGGGTGCCTCCAACTAACAACAATCCTGGGGGAGTTTTGCTTGCAATTATTTTAATTTAAGCATGGGACTGGGCATCCCGGTTACCAGCCATTTTCTTGTGAATGAGGAGCGGAGTCCACTCCTCTTGAGAATAACCCACCTAGCATGGAAGATATAGACAACCCTAGTTGATACATGAGCTATTTGAGCATACAAAACAAAATTTCATTTGAAGGTTTAGAGTTTGGCATATACAAATTTACTTGGAACGACAGGTAGATACTGCATATAGGAAGGTATGGTGGGCTCATATGGAATAACTTTTGGGGTTTATGGAAGTGTATGCACAAGCAGTATTCCCACTTAGTACAAGTGAAGGCTAGAAAGAGATGGGGAAGCGACCAGCTAGAGAGCGACAACAGTCATGAACATGCATTAAAATTAATCAACACCGAGTGCAAGCATGAGTAGGATATAATTCACCATGAACATAAATATCGTGGAGGCTATGTTGATTTTGTTTCAACTACATGCATGAGCATGTACCAAGTCAAGCCACTCGAATCGTTCAAAGGAGGATACCACCCTATCATACCACATCACAACCATTTTAATAGCATGTTGGCACGCAAGGTAAACCATTATAAACTCCTAGCCGATTAAGCATGGCATGAGAAACTATAATCTCTAATTGTCATTGCAAACATGTTTCATTCACAATAGGCTGAATCAGGAACGATGAACTAATCATATTTACAAAAACAATATAGGTCAAGTTCATACCAGCTTTTCTCATCTCAATTAGTTCATCATATATCGTCATTATTGCCTTTCACTTGCACGACCGAACAGTGTGGATAATAATAATAGTGCACGTGCATTGGACTAAGCTAGAATATACAAGCATTCAATATGCAGGAGAAGAAAAGGTAATATGGGATCTTTGTGAGAGCCACTCAACATTTTCATCATGGTCTTCTCCTCTCGACCCCCAAAGAAAAGAAAAAGAAACAAAACTATTTACAAGGGAAAGCTCCCAACAAGAAAAACAAGAACGAGAAATCTTTTTGGGTTTTCTTATAATTACTACTACTACAAGCATGGAAAGTAAACTAGCTAAAAGCTACAACTAATTTTTTGGTTTTTCTTAAGGTTTTTCGAACACACAAGAAGAATGTTGGAAAAGAAAATAAACTAGCATGGATATTACAATGAAAAAGTATGAGCACCGACAACTAGCATGAGTGTGTGAACATGAATGTAATGTCGGTAAGGAATATGTACTCCCCCAAGCTTAGGATTTTGGCCTAAGTTGGTTTATGGCCATGGCTCAAAGCTGCCCTCTCCGGTGTACGGAGGAGTGTCCTCTGGGTGCCACTGGTTGGAAATGTGCTCCGGATCCCACTGATAAACAGACTGCCGATAAGGATCGAGGGGTGGCTCCAGCTCCGGCTCTGGAGCTGATGTCAGGCTCCGGTAGGCATGAATGGCCTCCGGCAAAACGAGTTACATGCCTGAAAATATGTTAAACAAAGAGGGCGCAAGCAAGGTAATAATCTCTTAGTAGTTTTTATCAAATATCAATCTATATTTAAGCATCTTCTTTTGATCCTTAACAATGAAATCATGTGCTACCATACTCTTATAATCTAGAAAAATAGGGGGCAACAACTTTTCCTCTTTCTCATAATGCCTAATAGGTATCCTAAAGTGTGCAGCAAGGCGTGAAGCAAATATGCCTCCAAAGATGGGGCCCTTTGTTCGGTTCATATTTAACCATTTAGCAACAATAGCGCCTAGACTGAAAGTTGTATCACGAAACAAAGCATGGCGCAAACTAATGATATCAGGGGCACTGAGGTTTCCACTGTTCCCACGACCAATTAAGCATCTACTAGCAAATATTGCAAAGTAACGTAAAACAGGAAAATGTATGCTAGTAATTCTTGCATCAGAAACTTTCCGCGTTTCCCCTACAACAATTGTATCAATGAAACCCTCCACATCATTACGATGTGGTTCTTCTATGCTGCCCTCAAAGGGTATCTTACGGACCGACAAAAATCATAAAGTGACATCTCCTTAACCTCGTCATATAAATGAAATTCCACTGAAGGTGGTGATTTCTTAGCATGAAAGTAAAATTTTTGCACGAAAATATTAGTGAGGAGGAGATACTATTCGCGCTGGTCGCGGAGGAAGTCGACGAGGCTTGCATTCTCAGCCAAATAATAAAAGTCTTCATAAATCCCGGCTGCTCTCAAGAACTGATCACAAGGCCATTTACACGGCCGAACCTCCACAGTGCGAGGGAGATTATATTTGGGCTTCTTATTCTCTTCACTTTGCTTATCCTTCGAGCTTTAGCTCGAAGAGCCCCTCAATAATCTCTTCATCATTTTCTCTGAAAAATTTCTGAAATTTTTAGTGACTCAAAATAAAAGTGAATCAAACTCAACAAGATTGGTAGCAACTACTCCTACAAGTGCCTAGAGGCCATATGATGCATTAAAACTACTTTTGACCACATAAATTTGACATGCAAGCTCAAGAACAGGGTCACCTAAGCAGCAAAAATTTGCAATAAATAAAGCACTAGAACAAAAACTAATTGGACCATTGGAGGAGTCACATACCAAAGAACAATCCCTCGAAGTAGTTTTGTGAATGGAGCTTTGAGCAAGGAGATCGAAAATGACAGCAAAATGAGCTAGAACACGGGTTTGAGCTGGTGGAGGATTTTTTCTGGAGGAAGACGAAGTGTGTGGGTGCAAGAATAAGTGGAGGGGGCCCATGTGCGGTCCACGAGGCAGGGGGCGCGCCCTGGACCCTCGTGGCCAGGTGGTGGGTCCCCCAGGTGTGTTCTCAGTGCCAAAAATTCTTAAATATTCTAGAAAAAAAACATATAAAATTTTCAGGACATTTGGAGAACTTTTATTTTCAGGGTATTTTTTTATTGCAAGGATAATTCAGAAAACAGATAGAAAATACTATTTTTGCTTTATTTAAACTCAATTACAGAAAGTAAAAAGAGGGTACAGAGAGTTGTGCTTTCTAACTTCGTCCATCTCATGCTCATCAAAAGGAATCTACTAACAAGGTTGATCAAGTTTCGTTAACAAACTCTTTCCGAATAACATGAAACCGAATTTTTTTCGAATAACACTAAGTTACCTCAACGGGGATATGCATGTCCCCAACAATAAGAATATCATATTTCTTCTTGACAGTAGGAAGAGGAAATTCAAAACCTCCAATAGTAATCGTTGAAGTTTTTCCAATAGAATTAATACTATGGACTTGAGGTTGTTTCCTCGGAAAGTGTACCGTATGCTCATTAGCATTAACATGAAAAGTGACATTTTCTTTGTTGCAATCAATAACAGCCCCTGCAATATTCAAAAAGGTTCTACCAAGAATAATAGACATACTATCATCCTCGGGAATATCAAGAATAACAAAGTCCGTTAAAATAGTAACGTTTGCCACCACAACAGGCACATCCTCACAAATACCGACAAGTATAGCAGTTGATTTATCAGCCATTTGCAAAGATATTTCAGTAGGTGTCAACTTATTCAAATCAAGTCTACGATATAAAGAGAGAGGCATAACACTAACACCAGCTCCAAGATCACATAAAGCAGTTTTAACATAGTTTCTTTTAATGGAGCATGGTATAGTTGGTACTCCTGGATCTCCTAGTTTCTTAGGTATTCCACCCTTAAAAGTATAATTAGCAAGCATGGTGGAAATTTCAGCTTCCGGTATCTTTCTTTTATTTGTAACAATATCTTTCATGTACTTAGCATAAGGATTCATTATAAGCACATCAATCAAACGCATACGCAAAAAGATAGGTCTAATCATTTGAGCAAAGCGCTCAAAATCCTCATCATCCTTTTTCTTGGATGGTTTAGGAGGAAAAGGCATGGGTTTTTGAACCCATGGTTCTCTTTCTTTACCGTGTTTCCTAGCAACGAAGTCTCTCTTATCATAACGTTGATTCTTTGATTGTGGGTTATCGAGATCAACAGCAGGTTCAATCTCTACATCATTGTCATTGCTAGTGGAAGAGAGGAGGCAGGCCAAGAGGTGGCGCGTGCCCACCCTAGCCCAAGCCGAATTGGACTAGGGCTAGGGGGCCGGCCCCCTTCCCTTCTCTTCTTCCTCTCCTCCCTTCTTCCCCTACTTGGACTAGGAAAGGGGGAAACCGACTCCTACTAGGAGTAGGAATCCCCCCTTTGGGCGCGCCCCTTGAGGCCAGCCCTCCTCCTCCTCCCCTCCTTTATATACGGGGGAGGGGGGCACCCCATAGACACACAAGTTGATCTTTAGCCATGTGCGGTGCCCCCTCGACAGTTTTGCACCTCAGTCATATTGTCGTAGTGCTTAGGCAAAGCCCTGCGTCGGTAACTTCATCATCACCGTCAACACGCCGTCGTGCTGACAGAACTCACCCTCGGCCTCAGCTGGATCAAGAGTACGAGGGATGTCACCGAGCTGAACGTGTGCAGATCACGAAGGTGTCGTGCATTCAGTACTTGACCGGTTGGATCGTGAAGATGTTCGACTACATCAAACGCATTACTAAACGCTTCCGCTTTCGGTCTACGAGGGTACGTACATACACTCTCCCCTCTCATTGCTATGCATCTCCTAGATAGATCTTGCGTGATTGTAGGAATTTTTTTGAAATACTGTGTTCCCCAACAGTGGCATCCAAGCCAGGTCTATGCATAGATGTCATATGCACGAGTAGAACACAAAGAGTTGTGGGTCATAATAGTCATACTACTTACCAGCATGTCATACTTTGATTCGGCGGTATTGTTGGATGAAGCGGCCCAGACCGACATTACATGACCACGTTCATGAGACTGGTTGTACCGACGTGCTTCGCACACAGGTTTCTAGTGGGTGTCTGTTTCTCCAACTTTAGTTGAATCGAGTGTGACTATGCCCGGTCCTTATTGAAGGTTAAAACAACACACTTGATGAAAAATTATTGTGGTTTTGATGCGTAGGTAAGAATGGTTCTTGCTAGAAGCCCGTAGCAGCCATGTAAAACTTGCAACAACAAAGTAGAGGACGTCTAACTTGTTTTTGCAGGGCATGTTGTGATGTGATATGGTCAAGACGTGATTATATAAATTGTTGTATGTGATGATCATGTTTTGTAACAGTCATCGGCAACTGGCAGGAGCCATATGGTTTTTGCTTTATTGTATGAAATGCAATCGCCATGTAATTACTTTACTTTATCACTAAGCGATAGCGATAGTCGTAGAAGAAATAGTTGGCGAGATGACAATGATGCTACGATGGAGATCAAGGTGTCAAGCCGGTAATGATGGTGATCATGATGGTGCTTTGGAGATGGAGATCAAAGGCACAAGATGATGATGGCCATATCATATCACTTATATTGATTGCATGTGATGTTTATCCTTTATGCATCTTATTTTGCTTAGTACGGCGGTAGCATTATAAGATGATCTCTCACTAAATTTCAAGGTATAAGTGTTCTCCCCGAGTATGCACCATTGCTACAGTTCGTCGTGCCGAGACACCACGTGATGATCAGGTGTGATAAGCTCTACGTTCACATACAACGTGTTGGGGATATTACTACTAGGCGTAAACCGGCCAGGACAGGCCGGGTTAACTTCATCAGTAGTTGAGTATGATAAAAGCCCATGAGGGCAGATGAGGGCTAAAGGCCCATAATCGGTTTAAGGCCTATAGCTATAAACCGGCGTCGGTATGTAACTTGTGTTATAAGTTAGGAATAGTGGAGACCGAACCGGACGCATCTATGAGCCGGTATCGGGACTCTGTAAACCGACGGGCGTCACCCATGTATATAAGGGGACGACCCGGCGGCGGTTCAACGACAGACAATGACTCGAGACATAGGCGAAGCTTATTCGCTCCCTAGTCATCGAAACACCCATCAATTCCATCACAACTAGAAGTAGGCTTTTACCTTCATTGAAGGGGCCGAACTAGTATAAATTCTCTTGCGTCCTTGTGTCCGCTTTAACCCCTTCAAGCTAACCCGTAGCGGTGGCTCCACGACTAAGTCCTTTCTCTAGGACATCTACCGTGACAAAACCACGACAGTTGGCGCCCACCGTGGGGCTATCGCACGATGGTTTCCGGTTCTTGGAGGGCCGCTTTGAAGGACTCGAGGGCTATGCGGTAGGCCGGATGACTAAGAGTCGTCGCGGCAGGCTCTACATCGACGATGCAGGCCGGGGCCTCGAAGCCGGCTCAGTTGAGTACGGGTACCGGGTCCCCTTTGGTAGCATTCACGTTTTCATTGGGAAGATCGGTGAACCAGGCCCTGAGCCAGACATCTGCACCGACCTCGTCGAGACGGCTCAGCATGCGCAATCCGCCCGGGTTAAACCGGCCATGAAGCGTGCCTTCGTGGGAGTCATCCATGGAGGAAGTCATGAGGACGGATCGGGATTTCGCAGGGCGACTGTCATTTGTTGCGGTGACAAATCTTCGACCGGAGAAACTGAATCTGTTTATCAGCTACAAGATGGCCGGATTGGGAGCTATTCCGATGGCGACAGTATTCCGGACCCCTCTGATCTGCCCAACCGGGTTGGAGTATTCATGGCCGGAACACAAGCAGCACCTCATTCTTCGACAGCTGCGGCAACGATTTCCGGTTCAGCAGCAGCAATGGCCGCCGGCGCAGGAGGCCCTGTGCGCCCACCGGCTCAGGTTCTATCAGAGCTATTTGATGCGTTGGCTGTGCTTATGGCGGAAGTTAATCCGCCAGATCAGGACGTTCACAATACGGAGATTGCAAAGGTAAAGGAACAGATCACCCAGGCCAAGGCAGATCTGGCGGCTGAGGACACTAGGATGGCCGCAGAGCGGGCTGCTTTAGACGCACAGGCCTACATGCTTATGTTAGACCAGAGCGCATCACATGAAGTCATGAGGAGGAAGCACCGGTCCCGCTTACCTCCGGTTTTCGAGGCCAGAGACCTTTTCAACACTCCAGGGCCAAGAGCCGGCAATCCGCTGGAGGGGAACCGGGCAGAAGCCCCTGGGACCGGTGCACCGGTTCAGCCTCGTCAGATCGACCCGCCTCGTCAAAACACCGTTGTACCTCAGGCTGCTTTAACACCCCCGGGTCACTACTCCAGCCCAATGGACAATCTTGTTGCTGCTACTACACGGCTGGAGGCCATTCCAATTGAAGGTGACTCGCCACAGGCAGTAGAGACATGGCAGGTCAAGGAACTTCTGAGGACCGCTTTGGCCCAACAGGAAGCATACTCGTACAGCCGCGACCGGATCCACTCGACCCCTCGTCCAAGCCAGAGCTATAGCAGACATATGGATGAACCGGCAGTGTCGAGTAATGAACGACGTGGGGCACCCCGGGACAACAACCCAACGGGTGGTGCTGATGACGCTCAGGAAGTGGTGAACCGGGCCCGAGCGCGTAGGGAGGCCGAGTTAGCCGCACAACATCAGGCTCGGCAGCTCACGCCGGTTCGTCTAACCATTTCGATCAAACCTGGTGTACAACATCAGACTTTGTACCTGGCGATTCGTCCAAGCAGTTCAACATTAGTGCCAACTTGGATCCGAAATAGGAAAGCGCGCTCATCGAGTTCATCCGTGAGAATCAGGACATTTTTGCATGGAAGCCCTCTGACATGCCAGGTGTACCGAGGCAACTCGCTGAGCACACACTTAATGTGGATCCTAAATACAAACCGGTGAAACAATTCCTCCGCCGATTTAACGAAGAAAGACGCAAGGCGATTGGACAAGAGGTAGCCAGGCTCTTAGCAGCTGGTTTTATTGTTGAAGTTTTTCACCCTGAGTGGCTTGCCAATCTGGTGCTAGTCCTTAAGAAAAACGGCACCTGGCGTATGTGTGTGGATTACACAGATCTTAATAAGGCTTGTCCAGCAGATCCTTTTGCCCTCCCCCGTATTGATCAAATCATTGATGCTACGGCGGTTGTGAGCGTTTAAGTTTTTTGGATGCATATTCTGGCTATCATCAGATCAAAATGGCAGTTAAGGACCAGGAGAAGACGGCATTCATAACTCCCTTTGGAGCCTTCTGCTATGTGTCTATTCCCTTTGGGCTCAAAAGTGCCCAGGCAACTTATCAACGGTGTGTACAAAATTGTCTTCACAAGCAGATTGGCCGTAATGTACATGCTTACGTGGATGATATCGTGGTTAAATCCAGGGAGAAGGAGACTCTGGTTGATGATTTGAAGGAAACCTTTGATAACCTAAGGACGTACAAGATGATGCTTAATCCGGACAAGTGTGTCTTTGGTGTACCGGCGGGCAAGTTATTGGGTTTTCTGGTGTCCAACAGGGGAATTGAGGCTAATCCGGAGAAGATCACAACCATCACCTCCCTGGCTAAACCGAAGTGTATCAATGATGTTCAACGCCTTCTTGCTCGGCCTAGGTTTGGCCCTGAGAAGAATAACAAAATTAAATACAGCATATGTTCTAAGGCAATATACTGCAAACATCACAATAAATATAGCTTACCCAAGCACCGTTTTGAGCGGTGGGAGCTGAGTAGCCGACGACTCTCCAGAAGATGAGTGGGAAATAACCTGATAATCGGAGTCAGACGGATTAAGAGGTTGACGAAAGCAGCCCGCTTTAGGGCAAGCACTCACAAGAGAATTAGAGATCTCGGAATGACGTTTCCGAACCGGACTGTTCGGTAAACCGGCGGAGGTAACTACCTGGCCGCTGTGCCGGGTGGTGCGGCGAGCTTCATGTTGTTGAGTCTTCATAAGAAGTTTAGGATCCAAATAAGCAAGAGGATGAGAAAATTTAACTTTCCGGTTTGCCTGACGGATTTTTTGTGAAGGCAAAGTTTCTGAATCGGAAGAGAGAATAATTACCTCTGCAACATCCGCATGGCTGGCTTCGGCATCATCCTGACAAATATCATCATCAATAAGATGCATGAAAAATAAACCAAGTGAGTCAAGCTCTACCTCAAGGTCCGGATTATCCACCTCGTCATCAGGGGCCGGATTAGAAGATGCAGTGGTTCTTTTCCGGTGGGCAGTCTTCTTCACGGCTTTAGTTTTTTGCCGGGTTGCTCTTTCCGGTTTATCTGCTTTCTCTGGTTTCTCCTGCGGCAGCTTTTTGCTCCAAAACGGATCGTCTCCCTAATTATGCAGGCACTGATATTAAAAACAATGACCAGACATATCAATAACAGATTCAACAAAGAGAAAAATCAAAGTCTTACAGCTGGCGGTTTGTTGGTGGCACAGAAGGGAAGCAGGCCGTTTCTAGCGCAGATGTGCTCCGGTTCATTCAGTATCTTACGCACAGCTTCTGTGATCTCTTCACCGGAGAGCTGGAGTCTTGAATGTCGCAGTGGGTCATCCACACTATCAGTATATTCGCACATCAAACCGGAGCGCTGACTAAGGGGCAGTATGCTCCATGATATCCAACGGCGAGCAAGGTCAACCCCTGTTAAACCGTTGGCCATAAAGGCTCTGAGCTTTGACAGCTGAGGAGCATATTTGCTTCTCTCCTGGGCACTCAATCGTTGAGGAAAAGGATGGGTATTGCTGAGCCGCTCCGGACGAAAGCTAGGCAAGGGATTCTCGCCAGCAGGGGAGGTGTCTTTGTAGTAGAACCATGTCTGATTCCACTCCTTGGGGTGATTGTGCAGCTTGGCATGAGGGTATGTGACCTCTTTCCTTTTTTGAATCGCCATGCCACCCAACTCCGTATTAGAGCCATCAGTAAACTCAGTACGGCGGTTTAGATGGAAAAGATCTCTGAATAATTCCACTGTGGGCTCCTCTTGAAAGAACACCTCACAGAGCACTTGGAAGTGGCACATATTTGTAACAGAGTTGGGGCCAGTGTCTTGCGGATGGAGTTGGAAATCAGCTAGAACATCCCAGTAGAATTTAGAACCGGGCGGTTTAAAACCCCAGGCTAAGTGGTCTACGAAAACAACAACCTCTCCTTCTCGAGGTGTGGGGGGGCATTCTTTGCCAGGAGCCCTCCAATGGACGGCGTCTTTGCTGCCCAAGGCACCAATCAGGACTAAATCATCCAGTTGATCCTCGGTGATGCGAGAAGGGACCCAATTGCACTCATACACTTGCTTGGCCATGATGAAATCTACAAAGTACATTGTTATGTGCAATGTTAAACTGGAAGCAGATCTATCTAAACCGGAGTTTATGAAGCAACAGCATCACGACGGTTCAACAAGGGGACTAATGATATATGATAAGATTGCTTTTTCAAAGGTGAACCGCCTATGTGGTAAAGAGGATACAGATCTAAGGCAAGAATGACTAAGGAAGGTAAAAACAGATTTCATAAGGTCGCAGTGAAATTTTGGATCTACCGTAAGACAGGAAAATAAAAGGATTTAGACCTAAAAGGTTGATCTCAAAGCAATTCACAAGGAACCAGATCAATGTTTTATGCGCATAAAGGTTTGCTTTGGTAGCAGAAGATAAGCCGTTACGGGGAATACATCAGGTTTGAAGTTTTATTCATGGGCTAAAGAAGAAACAAAGGAAGAACAATGCCAGAGTCTCGATGAACTTCGACGAACGAGGAAACCCTAGAACAGATCTACGGGGGAAAGGAAAAAAGATTTACTGGAGCTGAGGAAGAAGA
The DNA here is from genome assembly GCF_002162155.2 of Triticum dicoccoides. Lineage (NCBI taxonomy): Eukaryota > Viridiplantae > Streptophyta > Magnoliopsida > Poales > Poaceae > Triticum > Triticum dicoccoides. The sequence goes on along the minus strand of NC_041382.1, from coordinate 517,775,563 downwards.
GGAAGGTCACCGCGATGCTCTGGTGTGCTCAGGTTGATGCAGTGGCCAAGGTTGATGCAGAGGTCGACGGTGGCGGCGGAGCTCCGAAGCTGGGCAACGCGAAGAAGATGAAGCAGAAGGGGTCGGAGGGAAAGAGAAAGGAAATGACCCTTCGGTCCTATTTATAAAGAAAGGGATATGTCAGGCACGAGAATCAAGGAGCCGCAAGTTTGGAAACGAAGCTGCGGCCTTAATTGCCGCAGGCTTGTTAACAGGATAAGGTTTTTTATAACCAGTGACGTCACACTGGTCTACCGCGAGCAGAGAAGATGACATCACGACGGTTCAACAAAATACAAGAAGATGTTGAAGATGAAGATTTTTGCTAAGAATTGACATGAACATGTTCAAATCAATTTGGGGCCTAATGTTGGGGATATTACTACTGGGCGTAAACCGGCTAGGACAGGCCGGGTTAACTTCATCAGTAGTTGAGTATGATAAAAGCCCATGAGGGCAGATGAGGGCTAAAGGCCCATAATTGGTTTAAGGCCTATAGCTATAAACCGGCGTCGATATGTAACTTGTGTTATAAGTTAGGAATAGTGGAGACCGAACCGGACGCATCTATGAGCCGGTATCGGGACTCTGTAAACCGACGGGCGTCACCCATGTATATAAGGGGACGACCCGGCGGCGGTTCAACGACAGACAACGACTCGAGACATAGGCGAAGCTTATTCGCTCCCTAGTCATTGAAACACCCATCAATTCCATCACAACTAGAAGTAGGCTTTTACCTTCATTGAAGGGGCCGAGCTAGTATAAATTCTCTTGCGTCCTTGTGTCCGCTTTAACCCCTTCAAGCTAACCCGTAGCGATGGCTCCACGACTAAGTCCTTTCTCTAGGACATCTGCCGTGACAAAACCACGACACAACGGGTGCAAGCTAGTTTTGCACAAGCAGAATACTCAAGTTAAACTTGACGATCCTAGTATATGCAGATATGGTCTCAGAACACTGAGACCGAAAGGTCGAGCGTGAATCATATAATAGATAAGATCAACATAGTGATGTTCACCATTGAAAACTACTCCATCTCACGTGATGATCGGACATAGTTTAGTTGATATGGATCACGTGATCACTTAGATGATTAGAGGGATGTCTATCTAAGTGGGAGTTCTTAAGTAATATGATTAATTGAACTTTAATTTATCATGAACTTAGTACCTGATAGTATTTTGCATGTCTATGTTGTTGTAGATAAATGGCTCGTGCTACTGTTCCATTGAATTTTGATACGTTCCTAGAGAAAGCTAAGTTGAAATATGATGGTAGCAACTACACGTACTGGGTCCATAACTTGAGGATTATCCTCATTGCTGCATAGAAGAATTACGTCCTAGAAGCACCGCTAGGTGCTAGACCTGCTGCAGATGCTGCTAATGAAGTTAAGAAATGTCTGGCAGAGTAAAACTAACAACTACTCGATAGTTCAGTGTGCCATGCTTTACGGCTTAGAACTGGGACTTCAACGACGTTTTGAACGTCATGGAGCATATGAGATGTTCCAGGAGTTGAAGTTAATATTTCAAGAAAATGCCCGGATCGAGAGATATGAAGTCTCCAATAATTTCTACAGCTGCAAGATTGAGGAGAATAGTTTTGTCAGTGAACATATACTCAGAATGTTTGGGTACCACAACCACTTGACTCAACTGGGAGTTAATCTTCCTGATGATAGTGTCATTGATAGAGTTCTTCAATCACTGCCACGAAGCTACAAAAGCTTCGTGATGAACTATAATATGCAAGGGATGGATAAGACAATTCCCGAGCTCTTCACGATGCTAAAAGCTGCGGAGGTAGAAATCAAGAAGGAGCATCAAGTGTTGATGGTTAACAAGACCACTAGTTTCAAGAAAAATGGCAAAGGGAAGAAGGGGAACTTCAAGAAGAACGGCAAGCAAGTTGCTGCTCAAGTGAACAAGCCCAAGTCTGGACCTAAGCCTGAGACTGAGTGCTTCTACTGCAAAGGCACTGGTCACTGGAAGCGGAACTGCCCTACGTATTTGGCGGATAAGAAGGATGTCAAAGTGAAATGTATATTTGATATACATGTTATTGATGTGTACCTTACTAATGCTCGCAGTAGTGCCTGGGTATTTGATACTGGTTCTGTTGCTCACATTTGCAACTCGAAACAGGGGCTACATATTAAGCGAAGATTGGCTAAGGACGAGGTGATGATGTGCGTGGGAAATGGTTCCAAAGTTGATGTGATCGCGGTCAGCACGCTACCTCTACATCTACCTTCGGGATTAGTATTAGACCTAAATAATTGTTATTTGGTGCCAGCGTTAAGCATTCACATTATATCTGGATCTTGTTTGATGCGAGACGGTTATTCATTTAAATCAGAGAATAATGGTTGTTCTATTTATATGAGTAATATCTTTTATGGTCATGCACCCTTGATGAGTGGTCTATTTTTATTGAATCTCGATAGTAGTGATACACATATTCATAGTATTGAAGCCAAAAGATATAAGTTTAATAATGATAGTGCAACTTATTTGTGGCACCGCCATTTAGGTCATATTGGTGTAAAGCGCATGAAGAAACTCCATGCTGATGGGCTTTTGGAATCACTTGATGCTTGTGAACCATGCCTCATGTGCAAGATGACTAAGACTCCGTTCTCCAGAACAACGGAATGAGCAACAGATTTATTGGAAATAATACATGCTGATGTATGTGGTCCGATGAGTATTGATGCTTGTGGTGGGTATCGTTATTTTTTGCCCTTCACAGATGATTTGAGCAGATGTGTGTATGTCTACTTGATGAAACATAAGTCTGAAACATTTGAAAAGTTTAAAGAATTTCAGAGTGAAGTGGAAAATCATCGTAGCAAGAAAATTAAGTTTCTACCATCTGATCGTGGAGGTGAATATTTGAGTTATGAGTTTCGTCTTCATTTGAAACAACGCGGAATAGTTTCGCAACTCACGCCACCTGGAACACCACAGCGTAACGGTGTGTCTAAACATTGTAACCGCACTTTATTAGATATGGTGCGATCTATGATGTCTCTTACTGATTTACCTCTATCATTTTGGGGTTATGCTTTAGAGATGGCTGCATTCAAGTTAAATATGGCACCATCGAAATCCGTTGAGACGACACCATATGAACTGTGGTTTGGCAAGAAACCCAAGTTTTCATTTCTTAAAGTTTGGGGCTGCGATGCTTATGTGAAAAAACTTCAACCTGATAAGATCGAACCCAAATCGGAGAAATGTGTCTTCATAGGATACCCAAAGGAAACTATTGGGTACACCTTCTATCACAGACCCGAAGGCAATATATTCGTTGCTAAGAATGGATCCTTTCTAGAGAAGGAGTTTCTCTCGAAAGAAGTGAGTGGGACGAAAGTAGAACTTGATGAGGTAACTGTACCTTCTCCCTTATTGGAAAGTAGTCCATCACAGAAATTAGTTCCAGTGATTCCTACACCAATTAGTGAGGAAGTTAATGATGTTGATCATGAAACTTTTGATCAAATTACTACCAAACCTCGTAGGTCAACCAGAGCAAGATCCGCACAAGAGTGGTACGGTAATCCTGTTCTGGAGGTCATGTTACTTGACCATGACGAACCTATGAACTATCAGGAAGCGATGATGAGCCCAGATTTCGCAAAATGGCTTGAAGCCATGAAATCTGAGATGGGATCCATGTATGAGAACAAAGTATGTACTTTGGTTGACTTGCCCGATGATCATCAAGCCATAGAGAATAAATGGGTCTTCAAGAAGAAGACTGACGCTGACTATAATGTTACTGTCTACAAAGCTCGACCTGTTGCGAATGGTTTTCGACAAGTTCAAGGAGTTGACTACGATGAGACCTTCTCACCCGTAGTGATGCTTATGTCCGTCTGAATCATGTTAGCAATTGCCGCATTTTATGATTATGAAATTTGGCAAATGGATGTCAAAACTGCATTCCTTAATGGATATCTTAAAGAAGAGTTGTATATGATGAAACTGGAAGGTTTTGTCGATCCAAAAGGTGCTAACAAAGTGTGCAAGCTCCAGCGATCCATTTATGGACTGGTGCAAGCATCTCGGAGTTGGAATATACACTTTGATAGTGTGATCAAAGCATATGGTTTTATATAGACTTTTGGAGAAGCCTGTATTTACAAGAAAGTGAGTGGGAGCTCTGTAGCATTTCTGATATTATATGTGGATGAAATATTGTTAATTGGAAATGATACTGCATTTCTAAATAGCATAAAAGGATACTTGTATAAGAATTTTTCAATGAAAGACCTCGGTGAAGCTGCTTATATATTGGGCATCAAGATCTATAGAGATAGATCAAGATGCTTAATTGGACTTTCACAAAGCACATACCTTGATAAAGTTTTGAAGAAGTTCAAAATGGATCAAGCAAAGAAAGGGTTCTTGCCTGTGTTACAAGGTGTGAAGTTGAGCAGACTCAATGCCCGATGTCGGTGTCAAAACCGGCGGATCTCGGGTAGGGGGTCCCGAACTGTGCGTCTAAGGTCGATGGTAACAGGAGACAGGGGACATGATGTTTACCCAGGTTCGGGCCCTCTCTATGGAGGTAATACCCTAGGTCCTGCTTGATTGATATTGATGAATACGAGTATTAGAAGCGTTGATCTACCTCGAGATCGTAATGGCTAAACCCTAGAGCTCTAGCTCGTATGGCTATGGTAATCGGTATCTCTCCCTCTCCGGACTAAGTCCTCCGGTTTATATAGACACCGGGAAGATCTAGGGTTACACAAGGTCGGTTACAAAGAAAGGAATCTAAATATTCGGTCACCAAGCTTGCCTTCCACACCAAGGAGAGTCCTATCCGGATACGGGTGCAATCTTCGGTCTTCGTATCTTCACAGTCCATCAGTCCGGCCCATGTCTAACAGGCCGGATGCCCGAGGACCCCTTAGTTCAGGACTCCCTCAGTAGCTCCGAACCAGGCTTCAATGACGAGGTGTCCGGCGCATGGATTTTCTTCGGCATTGCAAGGCGGGTTCCTCCTCCGACGTCTTATAAGTAATGTATTCGGCTTTCAATTCAATGCCACACTCCTCGGCTTCTGTGCATCGATGACTTCAGCTTCCACGTGTCAAGCGAATGCGGACGGTCAGGGTATTTTTGCAAACGATCCCTCGGCCATGCAAGAAAGCGAGTATATTTAAAGAGATTGGGTCTCAGATCCATTCGACACCACACAGAGAAAATCCTCATAGATTACCAGGAAAGACCATTCCAACATGGCTAGTATTCCCAGCTCCTCCTCCCGTTTCGACCCAGAGAAAGGCGAGTGGGAGAGGTGCTCCGTGTCCCATAGTCAATTAGCAAAGTTGCAAATGCAGGGATTTCTCCCCCCTGCGGATCTGGTACCTGTTCGAGCGGGGTTGGCTTCCTTCAACGACAAAACCCAAGTGGAGGATTTTCCCAATCCATCTGTGGGAGAGCAAGTGTGCTTCATCCCCTATCTGCTGAGGGGCGTGGGATTTCCAATTCACCCATTCCACCGAGGGTTTCTGGAGTATTATGGCCTCCAGCTGCATAATTTTACCCCAACCTCCATCCTGCACATTGCGGGTTACGTTGATTTATGCGAACTATTCCTTGGTTGTGAGGCCCATTTCAATTTATGGACAAGAATGTTCTGCCTTGTCCCACACAACCACGAGGGATCGATATTTGAAGTGGGCGGGGCCGAAATATGGCGCATTGCTGAGACTGGATATCTATCCAGTCTAGAGGGGTCTACCCGAGTTTACAAGTGCTCCGTTGAAGAAACGCCTTAGCTGGCGTCCCCGGAGCCTCGAGGAAGAGGATAGCGCAGAGATCATGAAGGAAATATGCCCTAGAGGCAATAATAAAGTTATTATTTATTTCCTTATATCATGATAAATGTTTATTATTCATGCTAGAATTGTATTAACCGGAAACATAAAACATGTGTGAATACATAGACAAACAGAGTGTCACTAGTATGCCTCTACTTGACTAGCTCGTTAATCAAAGATGGTTATGTTTCCTAACCATGAACAAAGAGTTGTTATTTGATTAACGGGATCACATCATTAGGTGAATGATCTGATTGACATGAGCCATTCCATTAGCTTAGCACCCGATCGTTTAGTATGTTGCTATTGCTTTCTTCATGACTTATACATGTTCCTATGACTATGATATTATGCAAGTCCCGTTTGCCGGAGGAACACTTTGTGTGCTACCAAACGTCACAACGTAAATGGGTGATTATAAAGGTACTCTACAGGTGTCTCCAAAGGTACATGTTGGGTTGGCATATTTCGAGATTAGGATTTGTCACTTCGATTGTCGGAGAGGTATCTCTGGGCCCTCTCGGTAATGCACATCACATAAGCCTTGCAAGCATTGCAACTAATGAGTTAGTTGCGAGATGATGTATTACGGAACGAGTAAAGAGACTTGCCGGTAACGAGATTGAACTAGGTATTGAGATACCGACGATCGAATCTCGGGCAAGTAACATACCGATGACAAAGGGAACAACGTATGTTGTTATGCGGTCTGACTGATAAAGATCTTCGTAGAATATGTAGGAGCCAATATGAGCATCCAGGTTCCGCTATTGGTTATTGACCGGAGACGTGTCTCGGTCATGTCTACATTGTTCTCGAACCCGTAGGGTCCGCACGCTTAAGGTTTCGATGACAGTTATATTATGAGTTTATGAGTATTGATGTACCGAAGTTAGTTCGGAGTCCCGGATGTGATCACGGACATGACGAGGAGTCTCGAAATGGTCGAGACATAAAGATTGATATATTGGACGGCTATATTCGGACACCGGAAGTGTTTCGGGTGATTTCGGAGAAAACCGGAGAGCCGGAGGGTTACCGGAACCCCCGCGGGAGGAGTAATGGGCCATATGGGCCTTAGTGGAGAGAGAGAGGGGCAGCCAAAGGTGGGCCGCGCGCCTCCTCCCCCCTGGGCCGAATTGGACTAGGAGAGGGGGGGCGGCGCCCCCCTTTCCTTCTCCCTCCCCACTTCTTTCCCCCTCCTAGTAGGAGTCCTACTCCTACTAGGAGGAGGACTCCTCCTTGGCGCACCATAGGGGCCGGCCGGCCTCCTCCCCTTGATCCTTTATATACGGGGGCAGGGGGCACCCCTAGACACACAAGTTGATCCACGTGATCATATTCTTAGCCGTGTGCGGTGCCCCCTTCCACCATAATCCTCGATAATATTGTAGCGGTGCTTAGGCGAAGCCCTGCGACGGTAGTACATCAAGATCGTCACCACGCCGTCGTGCTGACAGAACTCTTCCCCGACACTTTGCTGGATCGGAGTCCGGGGATCGTCATCGAGCTGAACGTGTGCTAAAACTCGGAGGTGCCATAGTTTCGGTGCTTGATCGGTCGAGCCGTGAAGACGTACGACTACATCAACCGCGTTGTGCTAACACTTCCGCCGTCGGTCTACAAGGGTACGTAGATCACACTCTCCCCTCTCGTTGCTATGCATCACCATGATCTTGCGTGTGCGTAGGAATTTTTTTGAAATTACTACGTTCCCCAATAGTGGCATCCGAGCCTAGGTTTTATATGTTGATGTTACATGCACGAGTAGAACACAAGTGAGTTGTGGGCGATATAAGTCATACTGCTTACCAGCATGTCATACTTTGGTTCGGCGGTATTGTTGGACGAAGCGGCCCGGACCGACATTACGCGTACGCTTACGCGAGACCGGTTCTCCCGACGTGCTTTGCACATAGGTGGCTTGTGGGTGACAGTTTCTCCAACTTTAGTTGAACCAAGTGTGGCTACGCCCGATCCTTGCGAAGGTTAAAACAGCACCAACTTGACAAACTATCGTTGTGGTTTTGATGCGTAGGTAAGATTGGTTCTTGCTTAAGCCCGTAGCAGCCACGTAAAACTTGCAACAACAAAGTAGAGGACGTCTAACTTGTTTTTGCAGGGCATGTTGTGATGTGATATGGTCAAGACATGATGCTAAATTTTATTGTATGAGATGATCATGTTTTGTAACCGAGTTATCGACAACTGGCAGGAGCCATATGGTTATCGCTTTATTGTATGCAATGCAATCGCACTGTAATGCTTTACTTTATCACTAAGCGGTAGCGATAGTCGTGGAAGCATAAGATTGGCGAGACGACAACGATGCTACGATGGAGATCAAGGTGTCGCGCCGGTGACGATGGTGATCACGACGGTGCTTCGAAGATGGAGATCACAAGCATAAGATGATGATGGCCATATCATATCACCTATATTGATTGCATGTGATGTTTATCTTTTATGCATCTTATCTTGCTTTGATTGACGGTAGCATTATAAGATGATCTCTCACTAATTATCAAGAAGTGTTCTCCCTGAGTATGCACCGTTGCGAAAGTTCTTCGTGCTGAGACACCACGTGATGATCGGGTGTGATAGGCTCTATGTTCAAATACAACGGGTGCAAAACAGTTGCACACGCGGAATACTCGGGTTATACTTGACGAGCCAAGCATATACAGATATGGCCTCGGAACACGGAGACCGAAAGATCGAGCGTGAATCATATAGTAGATATGATCAACATAGTGATGTTCACCAATGAAACTACTCCATCTCACGTGATGATCGGACATGGTTTAGTTGATTTGGATCACGTAATCACTTAGAGGATTAGAGGGATGTCTATCTAAGTGGGAGTTCTTTAAGTAAATTAATTGAACCTAAATTTATCATGAAACTTAGTACCTGATAGTATCTTGCTTGTTTATGCTTGATTGTAGATAGATGGCTCGTGCTGTTGTTCCATTGAATTTTAATGCGTTCCTTGAGAAAGCAAAGTTGAAAGATGATGGTAGCAATTACACGGACTGGGTCCATAACTTGAGGATTATCCTCATTGCTGCACAGAAGAATCACGTCCTGGAAGCACCGTTGGGTGCCAGGCCTGCTGCTGGAGCAACACCAGATGTTATGAACGTCTGGCAGAGCAAAGCTGATGACTACTCAATAGTTCAGTGTGCCATGCTTTACGGCTTAGAATCGGGACTTCAACGATGTTTTGAACGTCATGGAGCATATGAGATGTTCCAGGAGTTAAAGTTAATATTTCAAGCAAATGCCCGGATTGAGAGATATGAAGTCTCCAATAAGTTCTATAGCTGCAAGATGGAGGAGAACAGTTCTCTTAGTGAGCATATACTCAAAATGTCTGGGTATAATAATCACTTGATTCAATTGGGAGTTAATCTTCCAGATGATTGCGTCATTGACAGAATTCTCCAATCATTGCCACCAAGCTACAAGAGCTTCGTGATGAACTATAATATGCAAGGGATGAATAAGACTATTCCCGAGCTCTTCGCAATGCTGAAAGCTGTGGAGGTAGAAATCAAGAAGGAGCATCAAGTGTTGATGGTTAACAAGACCACTAGTTTCAAGGAAAAGGGCAAAGGGAAGAAGAAGGGGAACTTCAAAAAGAACAGCAAGCAAGTTGCTACTCAAGAGAAGAAACCCAAACCTGGACCTAAGCCTGAAACTGAGTGCTTCTACTGCAAGCAGACTGGTCACTGGAAGCGGAACTGCCCCAAGTATTTGGCGGATAAGAAGGATGGCAAGGTGAACAAAGGTATATATGATATACATGTTATTGATGTGTACCTTACTAATGCTCGCAGTAACACCTAGGTATTTGATACTGGTTCTGTTGCTAATATTTGCAACTCGAAACAGGGACTACGGATTAAGCGAAGATTGGCTAAGGACGAGGTGACGATGCGCGTGGGAAACGGTTCCAAAGTCGATGTGATCGCAGTCGGCACACTACCTCTACATCTACCTTCGGGATTAATATTAGACCTAAATAATTGTTATTTGGTGCCAGCGTTAAGCATGAACATTATATCTGGATCTTGTTTGATGCGAGACGGTTATTCATCTAAATCTGAGAATAATGGTTGTTCTATTTATGTGAGTAATATCTTTTATGGTCATGCACCCTTAGAGAGTGGTCTATTTTTATTGAATCTCGATAGTAGTGACACACATATTCATAGTGTTGAAGCCAAAAGATGCAGAGTTGATAATGATAGTGCAACTTATTTGTGGCACTGCCGTTTGGGTCATATCGGTATAAAGCGCATGAAGAAACTCCATACTGATGGACTTTTGGAACCACTTGATTATGAATCACTTGGTACTTGCGAACCGTGCCTCATGGGCAAGATGACTAAAACACCGTTCTCCGGTACTATGGAGAGAGCAACAGATTTGTTGGAAATCATACATACAGATGTATGTGGTCCGATGAATATTGAGGCTCGTGGCGGATATCGTTATTTTCTCACCTTCACAGATGACTTAAGCAGATATGGGTATATCTACTTAATGAAACACAAGTCTGAAACATTTGAAAAGTTCAAAGAATTTCAGAGTGAAGTAGAAAATCATCGTAACAAGAAAATAAAATTCCTACGATCTGATCGTGGAGGAGAATATTTGAGTTACGAGTTTGGTGTACATTTGAAAAATTGTGGAATAGTTTCGCAACTCACGCCACCCGGAACACCACAGCATAATGGTGTGTCCGAACGTCGTAATCGTACTTTACTAGATATGGTGCGATCTATGATGTCTCTTACTGATTTACCACTATCGTTTTGGGGATACGCTCTAGAGACGGCCGCATTCACGTTAAATAGGGCACCATCAAAATCCGTTGAGACGATGCCTTATGAACTGTGGTTTGGCAAGAAACCAAAGTTGTCATTTTTGAAAGTTTGGGGCTGCGATGCTTATGTGAAAAAGCTTCAACCTGATAAGCTCGAACCTAAATCGGAGAAATGTGTCTTCATAGGATATCCAAAGGAGACTATTGGATACACCTTCTATCACAGATCTGAAGGCAAGCCTTTTGTTGCTAAGTTCGGAAACTTTCTGGAGAAGGAGTTTCTCTCGAAAGAAGTGAGTGGGAGGAAAGTAGAACTTGACGAGGTAACTGTACCTGCTCCCTTATTGGAAAGTAGTGCATTACAAAAAACTGTTTCTGTGACACCTACACCAGTTAGTGAGGAAGCTAATGATGATGATCATGAAACTTCAGAACAAGATACTACTGACCTCGTAGATCAACCAGAGTGAGATCCGCGCTAGAGTGGTACGGTAATCTTGTTCTGGAAGTCATGCTACTAGATCATGATGAACCTACGAACTATGAAGAAGCGATGGTGAGCCCAGATTCCGCAAAATGGCTTGAAGCCATGAAATCTGAGATGGGATACATGTATGAGAACAAAGTATGGACTTTGGTTGACTTGCCCGATGATCGGCAAGCAATTGAGAATAAATGGATCTTCAAGAAGAAGACTGACGCTGACGGTAATATTACTGTCTACAAAGCTCGACTTGTCGCAAAAGGTTTTCGGCAAGTTCAAGGGATTGACTACGATGAGACCTTCTCACCCGTAGCGATGCTTAAGTCTGTCCGAATCATGTTAGCAATTGCCGCATTTTATGACTATGAAATTTGGCAGATGGATGTCAAAACTGCATTCCTGAATGGATTTCTGGAAGAAGAGTTGTATATGATGCAACCAGAAGGTTTTGTCGATCCAAAGGGAGCTAACAAAGTGTGCAAGCTCCAGCCATCCATTTATGGACTAGTGCAAGCCTCTCAGAGTTGGAATAAATGCTTTGATAGTGTGATCAAAGCATTTGGTTTTATATAGACTTTTGGAGAAGCCTGTATTTACAAGAAAGTGAGTGGGAGCTCTGTAGCATTTCTGATATTATATGTGGATGACATATTACTAATTGGAAATGATATAGAATTTCTGGATAGCATAAAGGGATACTTGAATAAGAGTTTTTCGATGAAAGACCTCGGTGCAGCTGCTTACATATTAGGCATTAAGATCTATAGAGATAGATCAAGACGCTTAATTGGACTTTCACAAAGCACATACCTTGACAAAGTTTTGAAGAAGTTCAAAATGGATCAAGCAAAGAAAGGGTTCTTGCCTGTGTTACAAGGTGTGAAGTTGAGTAAGACTCAATGCCCGACCACTGTAGAAGATAGAGAGAAAATGAAAGATGTTCCCTATGCTTCAGCCATAGGCTCTATCATGTATGCAATGTTGTGTACCAGACCTGATGTGTGCCTTGCTATAAGTCTAGCAAGGAGGTACCAAAGTGATCCAGGAGTGGATCACTGGACAGCGGTCAAGAACATCCTGAAATACCTGAAAAGGACTAAGGATATGTTTCTCATATATGGAGGTGACAAAGAGCTCATCGTAAAAGGTTACGTTGATGCAAGCTTTGACACTGATCCGGACGACTCTAAATCACAAACCGGATACGTATTTACATTAAACGGTGGAGCTGTCAGTTGGTGCAGTTCTAAACAAAGCGTTGTAGCGGGATCTACATGTGAAGCGGAGTACATAGCTGCTTCAGAAGCAGCAAATGAAGGAGTCTGGATGAAGGAGTTCATATCCGATCTAGGTGTCATACCTAGTGCATCGGGTCCAATGAAAATCTTTTGTGACAATACTGGTGCAATTGCCTTGTCAAAGGAATCCAGATTTCACAAGAGAACCAAGCACATCAAGAGACGCTTCAATTCCATCCGGGATCTAGTCCAGGTGGGAGACATAGAGATTTGCAAGATACATACGGATCTGAATGTTGCAGACCCGTTGACTAAGCCTCTTCCACGAGCAAAACATGATCAGCACCAAGGCTCCATGGGTGTTAGAATCATTACTGTGTAATCTAGATTATTGATTCTAGTGCAAGTGGGAGACTGAAGGAAATATGCCCTAGAGGCAATAATAAAGTTAATATTTATTTCCTTATATCATGATAAATGTTTATTATTCATGCTAGAATTGTATTAACCGGAAACATAAAACATGTGTGAATACATAGACAAACAGAGTGTCACTAGTATGCCTCTACTTGACTAGCTCGTTAATCAAAGATGGTTATGTTTCCTAACCATGAACAAAGAGTTGTTATTTGATTAACGGGATCACATCATTAGGTGAATGATCTGATTGACATGACCCATTGCATTAGCTTAGCACCCGATCGTTTAGTATGTTGCTATTGCTTTCTTCATGACTTATACATGTTCCTATGACTATGAGATTATGCAACTCCCATTTGCCGGAGGAACACTTTGTGTGCTACCAAACGTCACAACGTAAATGGGTGATTATAAAGGTACTCTACAGGTGTCTCCAAAGGTACATGTTGGGTTGGCGTATTTCGAGATTAGGATTTGTCACTCCGATTGTCGGAGAGGTATCTCTGGGCCCTCTCGGTAATGCACATCACATAAGCCTTGCAAGCATTGCAACTAATGAGTTAGTTGCGAGATGATGTATTACGGAACGAGTAAAGAGACTTGCCGGTAACGAGATTGAACTAGGTATTGAGATACCGACGATCGAATCTCGGGCAAGTAACATACCGATGACAAAGGGAACAACGTATGTTGTTATGCGTTCTGACCGATAAAGATCTTCGTAGAATATGTAGGAGCCAATATGAGCATCCAGGTTCCGCTATTGGTTATTGACCGGAGACGTGTCTCAGTCATGTCTACATTGTTCTCGAACCCATAGGGTCCGCATGCTTAAGGATTCAATGACAGTTATATTATGATTTTATGAGTATTGATGTACCGAAGTTAGTTTGGAGTCCCGGATGTGATCACGGACATGACGAGGAGTCTCGAAATGGTCGAGACATAAAGATTGATATATTGGACGGCTATATTCGGACACCGGAAGTGTTCCGGGTGATTTCGGAGAAACCCGGAGAGCCGGAGGGTTACCGGAACCCCCCCGGGAGGAGTAATGGGCCATATGGGCCTTAGTGGAGAGAGAGAGGGGCAGCCAAAGGTGGGACGCGCGCCTCCTCCCCCCTGGTCCGAATTGGACTAGGAGAGGGGGGGCGGTGCCCCCCTTTCCTTCTCCCTCCCCACTTCTTTCCCCCTCCTAGTAGGAGTCCTACTCCTACTAGGAGGAGGACTCCTCCTTGGCGCACCATAGGGGCCGGCCGGCCTCCTCCCCTTGATCCTTTATATACGGGGGCAGGGGGCACCCCTAGACACACAAGTTGATCCATGTGATCATATTCTTAGCCGTGTGCGGTGCCCCCTTCCACCATAATCCTCGATAATATTGTAGCGGTGCTTAGGCGAAGCCCTGCGACGGTAGTACATCAAGATCGTCACCACGCCGTCGTGCTGACGGAACTCTTCCCTGACACTTTGCTGGATCGGAGTCCGGGGATCGTCATCGAGCTGAACATGTGCTAAAACTCGGAGGTGCGGTAGTTTCGGTGCTTGATCGGTCGGGCCGTGAAGACGTACGACTACATCAACCGCGTTGTGCTAACCCTTCCGCTATCGGTCTACAAGGGTACGTAGATCACACTCTCCCCTCTCGTTGCTATGCATCACCATGATCTTGCGTGTGCGTAGGATTTTTTTTTGAAATTACTATGTTCCCCAACAGATCAATCTGCTGCTGGGTAAAATCAAGATGC
>NC_041382.1:517734540-517760663 GCF_002162155.2 Triticum dicoccoides | reverse complement strand
CCAATATAGAGGGCTATCCATGTGGCATTACAATGGGGAAGACGACAACTCCCGTTGCGGTCGGAAGGGCCCGAAGACTCCCGCCGCTCTGGTCAAAATATTATCCGAACTGTATAAAGGGGAGCAGGAGGAGTTCGCCCGTCTCCAATATCGAGTCGGGTTTTCCATGTACAACTCTCCTAGATGGGCAAGCCCTAACTCCACTATTCGACTCCTTTCCCTGAATTATTTCTGAAGGGTGGTATCTTATTCATTCATGAAAGGAATGGCGAAAGGCCGTCGAGGGGATCCATGACCCTGCCCCTCAGCCAGAGAATCACAATCGGGATCTTGACCCCGGATATGAGGAAGATCCGGACATATTCGTGGAGCTCAAAGATGGAGTTTTCTATCAGACAAGCTATGACGGCACCGATGTACCCATCATCACCGATTACCCCGGCCTCCTTCCTGCTTCGCACGTAAGTAATTTTAGCCGGTACTTTCCTCTAGAGGGTTCCCTTACTATGCCTCACCCACCACATTTATTCCATATTTCAAAGGGGAGATGCTCAGCACCGCGAGATGCACCAGGAAAATCTCTGAGGAGAGCAGTGCCCGTGCCTGGCACATTTTCGAAGAGGAAGGCCAATGATAGCACGACAGAACCATCGTCAAAGAGGTAAGGCTTTTCTTTTCAAGAATACCCATTCTGATTGTCACATCCAACTGAAATGCCACTCACTGTATTCCAGCAGGAAAAGTATCCGCCGGACTGTGTCCGGGGATCCGGCCGGTCCTACCTCTACTAGCCACGTTTCGGACTCCGCCCAAAGAATGGGGGCTGATACGGGAGCGGCGCCGGACTGTCCTCCCGCAGAGGATTCGGATGACTTATCTGTCATGAACTCTGAAGTGGAGAGCGCTATGAATCATCGTCATTGGAGGGCCGTTCTTCATAACCCTGGTTTTTCAAAAGCGTTATTTAATGCCTTCAATTCAGCCGATGCGTATATTCGAGCTGCTTGGGATGGGCTTGTCAGAGCCACAGACCAGTATCTAAAAGATATCCAGGTAAGCGTAGATTTAATAAGCATACACCAGTAGCCCTCAAGACTTAAAGTAGTTGATACAATTGATTTAAGGATCAATGTATAACCAAGTGCTTACAGAGAAGAACACCCTGTTAGCTCAGGAACTAGAAAAGTGTCAAAGCCAGCTAACTACTGCCAATGCCGAACTAGAGAAATACAAGAAGGCATCCCCTGTTAATGTTTCCCTCCATCGAGAAAACCTAATGGTACACTCATAATGCTAAACTAGTTGCTTACCTTTTTATCGGATCATTAGACCAACTGCAAGAACAGCTGGACGCCGCTCAAAGCGGAGAACATGGAGCCAAAAAACTGCTAGTAGTGGGCGAGTGTGTGCTAACAAAAGTCGTTCAAGAGAAAAACAAGCTCCAGGATGCGAACACCCAAATGCGCGAAGAACTGAAAGATGTACGGGCCCAGCTGGCAGACTCCGTGAAGGAGAACAAAAAGCTGCGAGGCGGCATATTCAATATGTGGCCAAATTTATCTGTTGGCAGTTTGGGGGTAAAATTAGCTGATATAGCTATGATTGCAGGTATGTTGACGGGCCGTCCCGAAGAGGAGGTGTCCGGATCAGTAAGTGATTTTCTACAAGGGCTGTCGCAGTTGCACGAGAAAGCTCGACAGGCAATGCGGAGTGTAGCCAAGGCCTTATGGCCACCCGCCTCCCCTCCAGGGAGTATGGCGAAGCTTGTAGAGCTATTCAAGGGAGTGCGGCGGCGTATCCGACCGTGGAAGATATCGGCTTGCCGAGAGGGTGCGCCAGAGGCTCGGGCCATGGTAAAAACGCGGTATACCAAGCTGGATCCGAATCACATGGCCCGGGTCGGACGCTAGGGTCAAATGGGGAAGAAATTCCCGTTTGTTTAGTATATGACCAAGTGGAGGTGGCCGCTAGATATTCCCAACATGATTGTAAGTTAGACCGCATGGTGGATGGTATAGAGGAGGAAGTCTTTAAGTCCTAAGTGACTATGTACTTTCCTTCTAGCTGGATAATAAAAACAATTGTCATGGCCGACCTTTTCCCTTCGACCTCTGGACCAGAAGGTGCGGAGTGTTTCCGAATACCCTAACGGTAGAATATACCGGGGTATGTATGGGAACCAGGCGTAGGGGTCATAGTTGCTTGAACAGACAATGTGTATCCGGCTAGTTATGTTATATTACATTATGTAAGAAACATCTTCCAGAGAGAATAGTTCCGTTAAGGGTTCCTTTCCCTGGGTGTGCCTGCAATTAATGTGCATGTCCGAACTGTGATTGAAAAAATTTATAGAGTAAGTCACTTCTGGGGCTTCACAATGGAGTGAATGCAGAAACATCTTTAATTCACCGACCGAATATTCCCTTAAGAATGCTAGCTTTTGGCTTCACCCAGTCTGAGGTACACATCCGGATGACCCGGCAGTAACAATCGCAGAGTTGCTCCCTTTATGCCCTAGCCGAACTAACGGGAACGTAGGGCATAAGCACAGGAGCCAAGCAATCCAGCTTAGCCAAAACTTAAGTCATATCGATGCATATAATTGTGAAGAAAAGGTACATATGGAAAAATGCATATGGGGTGAGCTTGATGCTCGAAGAATAATAGCAAGCTTCTGTATGAGAAGCCCCCAGGTATAATGAACGTACATATGTGGAGATGTACGCATCATGGGAGGACAGTCTAGCCGTACTAAAGCTGTAGGGATAAAGAGCAAAACGAAAAAAGATAAAAAACGAAAAGAGAGAAAAAAATAACGTTAATAACAGAAGGAAGGAGACGAACATAGAGTTCGGCGCTAGGCATAAAATCGCTGGAGTCTCGCCGCATTCCAGGGGTTCGGCTCCAGGTGATTGTCTGACACATCATGCAGGCAGTACGCTCCTCTGGTGAGAACTTCGTCAATGATGAAGGGACCCTCCCACTTGGTCTTGAGTTTGTACTTTTTCTTCTCCGACAGGCGTAGAATGAGTTCACCAACGTTATAAGTCTTGGCCCGTACTTCTCTGCTTTGACACCTGTGAGCCTGCTGTTGATAAAATGAGGAACGGGCTTTTGCGACGTCACGCTCCTCCTCCAGGGCATCTAAGCTGTCCCGTTGATCAAGCTCGGCTTCTCTCTCTTCGTACATGTGCACTCGAGGTGAGTCATGAATAATATCGTAGGGTAACACTGCTTCTGCACCGTACACCATGAAGAAAGGTGTATATCCAGTAGTGCAGTTGGGCGTGGTCCGCAGCCCCCAGAGTAGGGAGTCAAGTTCCTCCACCCAGTGCTTGTCTGATTCTTTCAAAGACTGCACTAGTCTAGGTTTGATGCCGCTCATAATAAGACCATTAGCCCGTTCAACTTGACCGTTTGTCTGTGGGTGATAGACAGAGGCATAATCGAGCTTAATGCCCAGATTAGCGCACCAGGTTTTCACTTCATTGGCTGTGAAATTAGAGCCATTATCGGTGATTATGTTGTGTGGGACACCATAACGATGTACCACGCCGGATATGAAATCTATTACCGGCCCAGCTTCGGCCGTTTTGACTGGTTTGGCCTTTATCCACTTAGTGAATTTATCCACCATGACCAGCAGATACTTTCTCTTATGGCTTCCTCCTTTAAGGGGTCCGACCATGTCGAGTCCCCAGCCCCCAAAAGGCCAAGTGATGGGGATTGTTTGTAAGGCGGTGGGGGGCATATGGCTTTGGTTGGCAAAGAGCTGGCATCCGATGCAACATTGGACAAGGTCCTGTGCATCTGCTTAGGCCGTCAGCCAATAAAACCCTGTACGGAAGGCCTTGCTAACAAGGGCCTGAGCTGCAGCGTGGTGACCACCGAGTCCAGCATGAATTTCAGCCAAGAGCTGCCGCCCCTCTTCCTCGGAGATACATCATTGAAGAACTCCGGTAGCGCTTTTCTTATAGAGCTCTCCATCATGAACCTTGTAGGCCTTCGAACGCCGGACAATGCAGCGAGCCTCATTCTGATCCTCGGGAAGCTCCTTCTTATTAAGGTAGGCCAGGAAGGGTTCGGTCCATGGGGCAATGACTTCCATGATGAGATGCGCCGAAAGTGTTATTTCAGTGGCTGAGCCTCCGATGATGTCGGTGTTTTCGGAATCTGGGGTTATGTTCGGGTCCGGACTAGTGTTGCCGTTTTCCCCCTGCCACACCACGGATGGCTTAAAAAGCCTTTCCAGAAAGATATTAGGTGGGACGGGGTCGTGCTTAGCGCCAATACGAGCAAGAATGTCCGCCGCTTGATTAATTTCTTGGGCCACATGATGGAACTTGAGCCCCTCGAACCGGGCCGACATTTTTATGACGACATTATGATAAGCTTCCATATTCGGATCTTTGGCGTCGAAGTCTCCATTTATTTGAGATATTGCAAGGTTTGAGTCCCCGCGCACTTCTAGGCGTTGTATGCCCATGGAGACAGCCATTCGGAGACCATGCAATAAGGCCTCGTATTCGGCTACATTGTTGGAGTCTGTGTATAATATTTGGAGTACGTACTGAACGACGTCTCCAGTAGGTGATGTTAAAACGACGCCCGCCCCTAGCCCTGCTAGCATTTTGGAGCCATCGAAATACATAACCCAATTGGAATATGTGCCGTACTCTTTAGGGAGTTCGGCCTCTGTCCATTCGGCGACGAAATCAGCCAGTACTTGGGATTTAATAGCTCGACGTGGTTTGTATGTAATATCAAATGGAAGGAGCTCAATGGACCATTTGGAAATCCGGCCCGTGGCATCGTGGTTGTTTATAATGTCACTGAGTGGTACTTCAGAAGCCACCATGATCGAACACTCCTGGAAGTAGTGACAGAGCTTTCGGGATGCCATGAAGACCGCGTATGCTATCTTTTGATAATGGGGGTACCAGGATTTGCATGGTGTAAGGACAGTGGATACGTAGTATACTGGCTTCTAAAGCGGGAATTTGTGTCCGTCATGTTCTCGTTCAACGACGAGCATGACGCTCACCACCTGATGTGTTGCCGATATCTATAATAACATCGGTTCACCGATGTTTGGCGCAGCCAGGATTGGGTTGCTTGCAAGAAGGGTTTTTATTTCCTCCAGTCCGGCTGTTGCCGCGTCCGTCCACTCGAAGTGATCGGTTCGCCGTAGAAGGCGATAGAGTGGCAGTGCATTTTCTCCCAACCTGGAGATAAAGCGGCTTAGAGCTGCAATGCAACCCGCGAGCTTTTGGACTTGTTTAAGGTCTGTTGGCGTAGCCAATTGTGACCGAGCTCAGATTTTGGCTGGATTTGCTTCAATTCCTCTGTTGGAAACGATGAAGCCCAGCAGTTTTCCAGTGGGGACATCGAAAACGCACTTTTCCGGATTGAGCTTACGTGCGGAGGTTATCAAATGTGAGATGTAAATCGTCTATTAGTGTTTCGACGCGCCTTAAGCTTCAACTGTCTTGCCGATCTGTTTCCCCAGGCATGTTTGAATCATGCGTTGGTATGTGGCGCTGGCGTTCTTGAGCCCGAAGGGCATGGTGTTGAAGCAGAATGGCCCATATGGGGTAATGAATGCTGTTGCAGCTTGATCAGACTCCTTCATTTTGATTTGATGGTATCTAGAATATGTATCAAGGAAGCAGAGTGAGTCGTGTCCCGCGGTAGCATCGATGATCTGATCAATGCGGGGGAGGGGGAAGGGATCCTTAGGGGAAGCCTTATTGAGGTCTTTAAAATCGACGCATAACCACCAGGATTTGTCCTTCTTTGGTACCATCACCAGGTTTGCCAGCCAGTCCGGATGTTTTATTTCTCTGATGAATCCAGCCTCAATTAGCTTGGCCAGCTCCTCCCCCATAGCTTGGCGTTTGGGCTCGGAAAAGCGCCGCAGTGCTTGTTTGATTGGTTTGTATCCCTTTAAGATATTAAGGCTATGTTCGGCCAGCTCACATGGGATTCCAGGCATGTCAGAAGGGCGCCAGGCGAATATATCCCAGTTTTCGTGAAGGAAATCCCTTAGTGCGGCGTCAACCGTTGGGTCTAGTTGTGCTCCAATAGATGCTGTCTTCTTGGGGTCCATTGGGTGGACCTGGAATTTGACTATTTCTTCTGCCGGTTTGAAGGAGGTGGATTTGGGTCATTTGTCTAAGATCACATCATCCCTATCCACCATGGAGTGCAGTGCGGTTAATTCTTCGGTCGCGAGGGCTTCAGATAATGCCTCAAGGGCCAGGGATGCGGTTTTGTTTTCGGCACGGAATGCTATGTTCAGATCACTGACAAGAGTGATTATGCCGTTTGGTCCGGGCATTTCGAGCTTCATATACCTGTAATGAGGTATAGCTTGGAAGCGTGTAAAAGCATGACGCCCCAACAAGGCGTGGTATTCGCTGCTGAAAGGAGCCACTTGGAAGGTGATTTCTTCAGACTGATAATTCTCCGGTGTGCCGAATACCACGTCAAGTGTGATTTTTCCCGCACACCGTGCCTCCTGACTGGGAATGATTCCTCAAAAGGTCGTGCTGCTTTGCTTGATGCGGCTCCTATCTATTTCCATTTTGTGGAGTGTATCCTCATAGATGAGGTTTAGTCCGTTGCCACCGTCCATGATGACCTTGGCGAGTCGAACATCCACGATGGGACTGAGGACTAAAGCGGCTGGTGCTTGGACTGTCCTGTATTTTGGTTCGTCGCCGGCATTAAAGGTTATAGTCGTGTCGTTCCAAGGGTTTACTGTGGCTATTTGACAAACTTCGGCGAGGTCGCGAAGTGCCCTTTTGCACTTATTGTTCGAAGCGAATGTCTCAAAGACCGTCAGTACTCTGGGGTCATCGTCTTTCGGAGGGTGTTGCTCTGGGGTGTTTTTGGTATGGATGTCCCCACCGCTTTTGGCTACCTGCCAGAGTATCCAACATGCTCTAAGGCTGTGGGTTGGTATGGTATCTGGTGTTTTGTGTATTTTGCATGGGCCATCGAGCCATCCCTCCAGAACGGTTCCACGCCACGTAATGGGTTTGTATTTCTTGGCTATTGGACTGGGTGCGTCACAGGGGTGCGCCCTTTTCGCCTGGACCAGTGGTTGAGTTGGGACCGATGGCTCCCAACAAGCTGCCCGATACCTCCAGGCGCTTTCCATTGCGTTGTATTTCTGTACAATAGTTGCCAAGTCAGTGAAGTGTAGTATGTGCACGCGATTAATGGCATTGAGGATTCCTTCGTTCGTGCAACTGTTGCGGAACGCTGATATCGTGTCCTCACCGCGACAATCTTTAACCTTGTCCTTGACAAGGAGGAATCTTGCTCAGAAGTGGTGGACCATTTCCTGAGACTGCTGTTGTATGCTCGTGAGAGCGCTTATGTCTGGGTGGGTGGGTGGAATTGGATCTGGACCCTGACCCGATCGATGATCCGGAGTCTGAAGTTTTTCCAGACTTAACAGTCCGGGCTCCGGAGTATCTTCTGGTTGCTTTTGCCCGCCATCCAATTCTATGTTCGGAAGGCCGGTCGCCTCCTTTTGTGGGTGGGTACCCGGCTCTGTAAGGTCGGCGATCCGGACGTAGTCCGTCTTCAGTATAGGGGAAGAGTCGCCGTCTTGCTCCTCGATTACTGCTATCTTGTGGGTGATTGGTGGAGATTTGATTTCTTTTTGGTCGAGTTTAAGCCCGATCCGATCGTAATCTGTAGCGATTCCCAGGGCGGTGATACGATCAAGGAGTTCGTTTATAGACGAGAACTCCGCCAGACCCATCTGCTTGGAGTGTTTGGGGTCGATACGAAGAGGATTTACGATGGCCCGAGAGGTCATCGTCGGCTTAACGGCCGAACGGGTAGTCATGGTAAAGCTGCCCAACCGGAGTGTTTGGCCTGGGGCCAGTTCTCCTCCGGTAGTGATATTGACTTTAAGGACGAGGCGATTCATCGATCCTGTTGTCGACGTCACAGTGGAACTCTCAATGAAAGCACCAATGTCGGTGTCAAAACCGGCGGATCTCGGGTAGGGGGTCCCGAACTGTGCGTCTAAGGTCGATGGTAACAGGAGACAGGGGACACAATGTTTACCCAGGTTCGGGCCCTCTCTATGGAGATAATACTGTCGGTGTCAAAACTGGCGGATCTCAGGTAGGGGGTCCCGAACTATGCGTCTAATGCGGATGGTAACAGGAGGCAGGGGACACGATGTTTTACCCAGGTTCGGGCCCTCTTGATGGAGGTAAAACCCTATGTCCTGCTTGATTTATTCTTGATGATATGAGTATTACAAGAGTTGATCTACCACGAGATCGGAGAGGCTAAACCCTAGAAGCTAGCCTATGGTATGATTGTATGTTGTCCTATGGACTAAAACCCTCCGGTTTATATAGACACCAGAGGGGGCTAGGGTTACACAAGGTCGGTTACAAAGGAGGAGATATACACATCCGTATTGCCTAGCTTGCCTTCCACGCCAAGTAGAGTCCCATCCGGACACGAGACGAAGTCTTCAATCTTGTATCTTCATAGTCTAACAGTCCAGCCAAAGGATATAGTCCGGTTGTCCGGAGACCCCCTAATCCAGGACTCCCTCAGTAGCCCCTGAACTAGGCTTCGATGACGATGAGTCCGACGCGTAGTATTGTCTTCGGCATTGCAAGGCGGGTTCCTCCTCCGAATACACCACGGAAGAATTTGAATACAAGGATAGTGTCCGACGCTACAAAATAAGTTCCACATACCACCGTAGAGAGAATAATATTTCCACCAATCTAATCTGCTGACTTGTTTTGGCAACATGACATTATGCCATGGCCCGGTGATTATTCGAACCGTTTCCTTTAACTAGCCCCGCACATAACGCGAGGCAGTTTTTTGACACGTCTTGTCAAAGCAGAGATCGTGTCCCCCTTATTACGGGATTCTCATCGATACAGACGTGGGTAACACAACCGCGCCCAGGACTCCTAGATTTTAGGCAAGTCCCAAACGGCCACGAGGAGGACGCTTGATATTCACCCTCTTTATAAAGGGTCAAGGTTTTTGCTTTTTTCCTCCCGTGCTCAATCGAATCCTTCCCCCGCCTCGAGTTCTAACACCCAAAGCCCAGGTCAGGTATTTTGGACCTTCAATCAAGTCCGGTTCCAGCCTCCAGGGCCGATGGATGCCCTCCTCCGTGACGGACGAGGATATCAAGAAGTTGAGGGAGGCAAGATACTTGACCGCCGAAGTCTCGCATCGGCTGCCCGCCCGAGGGTAGGTCGTCCCTACTCCCGAACCCAACAAAGACGTCGTGTTCATCTCCCACTTCCTCCAAGGACTAGGCCTCACTCTGGATCCCTTCATAAGGGGTTTGATGTTCTATTGCGGGCTTGATTTCCACGATCTAGCCCCGGATTCCTTTCTCCACATCTCGGCATTTATTGTCGTATGTGAGGCCTTCCTCCGCATTACCTCTCACTTCGGCCTGTGGCTCAAGACCTTTGATGTGAAGCCGAAGACGGTCGAGGGGCAGTATGCAGCGTGCGGAGGTGCATTAATAAGCAAGATTGCTGGAGCTCCGTGGCCAAAAGGTTCCTTTCCAGAGGTGTCCGGATTATGGCAAAGGGAGTGGTTCTACATCACCACTCCCAGAAGTGCCAAGTGGGTAGCTCCCCCCGCCTTCCGCTCGGGCCCTTCACCACAACTGATGTCATGGATCAGCAGGGGGCTGAGCTGGGGTCCAGCCAAGGATGTGCCCATACTACACAGCCGCATCCGGGATCTCTTCGAGGGAGATTTTAGTTTGGTTATGGTAGTGCAAGTCATGCTGGTCCGTCAAGTCCAGCCTTGCAAACGCCGGCCCCTCCGTTTATGGGAATTCAACCCAGAAGGACCGCGCGCTATTCAGAATTTCCTTGGCCTGACGAACGAGGAGATGTATAAGTCGTTCTTCGGACCCCAGATAGAGTGTCCGGACACCTCCGAGGACGTGGGCCTGAGCAGCAACCGCACCGCGGCCCAAGTAAGTAACCCTCTAGCCGAACACACTGTCTTTCTTTTATCATGACATCATTCTGAAGGATTGCTCTTTGACCAGGACTGGATAGCAAAGGCGAAGATGATCCGGTGTTTGGCTCCCCTTCCCGAAGGCTTGTACAATCCGATGCTGGAAAAGATGCTCGAGCCAGCACCTTGCCCGGTGCCCGCAAAGGAAGATGAAGGGGGGAATAAAGAGGGCCAAAGCGGGCCTCCACCGCTATCTGTTCCAACCGAGGGAACGAGCGCCTCCGTGAGGGAGGATAGCCAAGAGAAGGAGTCTACATTCCTTCGCCCCGGGGGAGGAAGAGGACTACCTCTGATGATCCGGAAACGATGGTTTCCAAACGGGAGAAGAAAACTCCACCAGAGGGTCCCGTCTCGGAGGGTGTTTTTGCCGCACAAAGTTTGTGCGGGGATCAGCCCTCTAATGAGTCGTAAGTGATCAAAATTTACTTAATAGTAGAGATATTCTACCTTACTTCCGAGGAAAATAACCGAAGCGTTTATCTTGCAGTTCGGATCTTAGCCCATCTCAACAGAGCTCGTCTTCAGGGGACCTTCTTCCGGAGATGATGGAGAGCGAAATGCCTCCCCCGGACTCCCCCGCTCAAGAAGTGGGCGACCTTGAAGTGTCGTCGCGGAGGGCCTCTCCGGATCCGGTGAGGCCAGAAGATAATCCCATAGTCACCCGAAGTCCCCAGCATCTGGCTCTTGAAGAGGGAAGACAAAAGAGTCTGGCGCCGTCTGGTATGCGGTCGGACATATTGAGGGATCTGCTGAAGCGAGCGACCATCTGGGAAGAACACCATGCGTTGATGGGTACGGTGATGGAAAGGATTTCGTCCACCGAAAGCGGGTTGCATGACGCCTTTATGAGTCTACTAACGGGCTTTGAGGTATGTAAAATGATATACCTTTGTGATAGTATCACACATTTTAGGTGTGCCCTATGTAGATAGTAGCCCCTGAGACTCTGGTTGTCACCGAGAATGGCGGCAAACATAGGATTGTAATCCCAGGTAATAAACATACCGCCTTTATGTGCAGGTAGTGGAAGCTCCGGTGGCTAGCCGGACTCAGGAGTTTGCCAAACTAAAGCGGCAACTGGATGTGGCGGATGCTGACATCGAGCTTGCTAACAAGCGGCTTGATGAGGCACAGGGTAAGTGATATTTTCTGGTGAATTTCACGTAGTAAGAGCAGCGTGATTCCAATATCTTTAATATTTTGTGACTGCAGATGGAGCTGCCACCGTGGAGACCCTTCGGGCGGAACTTGCCCGAGCCAAAGAACAAGCAAGGAGTAGTAATGCGGCTTCTTTGAAGGCGGCCGAAGAGTTAAGAGCCGAGAGGGCCACACATTGCAAGAGAAAAGAGGAAATGGCCAAGATGGCTGTAAAGTTAAAAGACACTGCTGACCGTTGCCAGTTCCTTGAGGAAGAAAACTGAGCGAAGGCGCGGACCTTGAAAAGGCCACGATGGCGACCAAAGACACCCGTTCTGCCATGAGAGCGAAGAAGGAGGAGCTGCGTGAAGCCCGTGACATTGTGGCTGGGAAGCCCTTTTTGCCACGGAGGAAGTTAGGAGATCCGTGGTATGCCCCTCTGGATCGGTTGTGGAGTTCGGCAGACACATATCTGGACTTGGCGGCGAGCGCTGTCGATGCGGCCGAATACTTCCAAGATCAAATAGATCAGGAAGTGGACAAGCTGTTCTGGTCATAGTTTA
The DNA here is from genome assembly GCF_002162155.2 of Triticum dicoccoides. Taxonomy (NCBI): domain Eukaryota; kingdom Viridiplantae; phylum Streptophyta; class Magnoliopsida; order Poales; family Poaceae; genus Triticum; species Triticum dicoccoides. The sequence continues at coordinate 517,748,916 of NC_041382.1, read as the reverse complement.
ACGTTCCAGAGCATCCGCTCCCATTGACTGATCAGCTAGCCGAATGGGCCGGACTCAATAGGTTGTCCGGACTCGCCATGAGGTCTATTGTGGATCAGCTGTGGCCGGAAAGGCCAAAGTCGAACAATTATTTTAGCCTGGTGCAGCAGTTCCTTGGTGCGGTGCCACGCATCAATGCGATGAAGAGGTCGGCATGCATAGAAGGCTCGCGGATGGCCCTTGCCCGTGTCAAAGCATACTGGGCGGAGATGGATGCTACCATTGTCGCAGCACAGGGTTCGGCCATAGGCCGAGTGGCTGCCGAGCACTATTTTGAAGAACTTCTTGAGGGTGCTCGTTTGATAGAGGCCCAGTGCTCGAAGAATATTATGTTTGAGTGACATGTATTCCCATTGTAAAAACAATGTTTTATTAATTTTATCAAGGTTGTATTTATACTTTTGCCCGAAAGTATTGTGATGCCTCCTGTGCGGCCATTTTATGTACACATGTATATAACCTGAAAGATTGCAGTCGTCGGCTTCAGCCCCCACGCATATAATGTGGGGGTGTTTGCAGAAGACGCGTATTCACACTTAATCCAACGTCTTGGTCCTAATAAGGAGGTGATAGCGCAACGAACTAGGCAACCGGACTATAATGCTTGAACACTTTCACTTAGCCATAGGAGTTTGACAGTGGGGCTACTATATAGCCCCTGGTGGCTCTGCACTCACCCGAGTTTGGGGTGCGTACATGCCCGGCCGGGAAACGGCCCTTCGTTAAGGCGGAGGAATTCTAGGATTCCGATAGGTCATCGAGTGGTTGACCAGTCTCGCGCTATATCGTCACAGTCAGTTTTCGGCTTTCTCTACTGAGGTGCTCGTCCGGATGAACCGGGGCACAATCGCAGTAGTTCTCCTGGTGCCGCCTTAGCCGATAGAGCAGAACGCAAGGCAACAAAACACAGGAGTCGGGCAAACCCAACATTTGACCCAAGACATGATTCAGAGCTGATGCATATAAGGCCAAACTCGCGACGCCGAACACTCCCTAAGGTATTCGGTCTTTATGGTGTAAACTGAGCCTAAACAGTGCCCTTTGTAAGAAGCCCCTAGTGTCCAGGTACGTGCATTGTTCTGACGTGGCCACATGCCAAGACGTCAGCATCCTTCTCAATTGTACTGAGAATCCAAGGCATGTGTATCAACAAGAGACAGTAAAAAAGGTTGACGCAGGGTCTTAATCTAAAAAGAATCATTGGAACGGGTCCCTGCTACACGTCTGCGCCTGTGTCTCCGTTGTGCCATATCCTGGACGGGTGTAGCACGATTGTCATCTGTAAAAGAGAGGAACTTAGGTGAAAAGTTGTCGTGCAAAAAGGCGGGTTTAAAGAAACCATTTACAGTTCAAGATGAGTAAAAATTGCCACTTGTCTGCGCGCGTTGAGCCCCTTGTATTTGTAATAGGGGTGTGGCCATCAAACCTGTATGAATTTCATATAGCTGCGCCGGACTCGTCTAACCGTGTCGGTGGTCTTGACGACTTATCGAATGCTTTAGTTGGTGAGTTCGTTTTAGTGTGCGGCTGCCAAGGCAGCCGCACTCTCTTCGGCGCGCAGGGATCGCTCAATATTTCCATTTACTGTAATGATGCCATGTGGACCGGGCATCTTAAGTGTGAGGGAAGCGTAATGTGGTATTGCATTAAAGCGAGCGAAAGCTTCACATCCAAGTAGTGCTTGATAGCCACTTATGAACGGAGCAATGTGGAAGGTTAAATTTTCGCTACGGAAGTTATCGGGGAAGCCGAATAGAACCTCTAGTAGCAGGGAGCCCGTGCGATGAGCCCCTGGGCCTGGCGTTACACCTCTAAAGGTATTATTGTTGTGGCAAATTTTTGTTGGGTCTATCCCCATTTTACAGATTGTGTCCTGATATATCAGGTTTAAGCTGTTGCCGCCGTCCATCAGGACTCGTGTGAAGTGGTATCCGTCAATTCTTGGATCTAATACCAAGGCAGCCCACCCTGCGTTCCGGATACTTGCTGAGTAATCCTGATGGTCGAAGGTGATCGGTTGAGACGGCCAGTGGTAGAACTCCGCGGTGATAGGCCCTTGGGCACGTTTGTCTAGGAGTGCCGCTTTGCTTCTCTCCTTTATCACGTGTAACATGTTTACTGTTTTGACTTCTGGTGGAAATTTCTTCTATTCCCCAGTGTTTTGCTTGCGAGGCTGATCCTCGTCTTCGCTTGGTGTATCCTGCCCCTTATGTTCGGCGTTGAGCTTGCCGGACTACTTGAAGACCCAACATTCTCTGTGGGTATGATTTGCAGGTTTATCGGGGGTGCTATGGATCTGACATATTTGGTCCAGAATTTTGTTTAAGCTGGACAGTTCATCTCTGGCGCCTTTATAGGGCGGCTTTTGCTGACCTGGCCGAGAGCTTCTGAACCCGGCGTTTACCGCCGTGCTCTTCGGGCTATCTTCTTTATTCCGGCGCTTATTATTTTTGCTACCTCATGATTTGCCGTTTCCATCTCTAACTTCGGATGTACTTGGGTAGCTGGTGCTGCATTGGGCTAGCCAGCTGTCCTCGCCCGCACAAAAGCGGGTCACGAGGCTTGTTAATGCTGCCATTGTTCTCAGCTTTTCTTGGCCAAGGTGCCTGGCAAGCCATTCGTCGCAGACGCTATGCTTAAAGGCTGCCAAGGCTTCGGCGTCCGGACAGTCGACTATTTGGTTCTTTTTAGTAAGAAACATGTTCCAAAGCTTTCGGGCTGACTCTCCGGGCTGTTGAGTTATATGACTTAAATCGTCTGCATCCGGTGGTCGGACATATGTCCCTTGAAAATTTGCCCGAAAGGTGTCTTCGAGCTCTTCCCAGCTTCCAATGGAGCTTTCGGGGAGGCTTTTAAGCCAGTGCCGAGCTGGCCCTTTGAGCTTGAGGGGTAAATACTTGATGGCCTGGAGATCATCTCCTCGAGCCATATGGATATGGAGGATATAGTCCTCAATCCAGACCCCAGGGTCAGTTGTTCCGTCATATCCCTCTATGTTTACGGGTTTGAATCCCTCTGGAAATTCATGGTCCAGCACCTCATTGGTGAAACATAGGGGGTGTGTGGCACCCCTGTATCTGGGTGTACCGTGGTGTTCGGATGTTTGTTGTGTTGCATCGTATGCTGGAGCGCGCTTGTGTGGTCCATAAATGGATCTCGTTGCGCCGTCCTTTTGATGCGAGCCCTCGCGTGGATCACATATTGGCTTATGTGCGGTGTTGTTAGCCGCTTTATGTTGGCCGTGAGGTCGTCTATCCGGCCGGATGGCCATTTTAATTTTTGGTTGCGGGGGATCTAAGGCCGCCTCATCGAATTCAGGTAGCAACTTCCACTTCGGGTAGCTCTTGGTGTGGCGATTACTGCCGTACTTCGCTGCTGTTTTGAGTACTTCACTCCATTTGATTTTGAGTGTGTCTTGTGCAGCCTTGAGCCTTTGCTTCTGTTTTTTCAGACTGCTCACCGTGGCAACAAGCCTTTGGTGGGCATTATGTTGCTCCTGGCGCCTGTCCGGTGTGATTTCGTCTGGATTGTTATCTTCGACGGGGTTGGGTTGTTCGGCTTGATTTTCCGTGTTACCTTGGTCCGGCAATGGTTCACCCTGCTCTAACACTGGGTCTATGTGATCGTTATTTCTGCCGGGGCGGGCTTTGGGGCGACGTTTACGCCGCCGCTTTGACTGCTGCTCGAGGGAACCATCCATCGCTGCGTCCTTCCGTTCCTCGTCGTTATTTTCTTTGGGTGTGTCCACCATGTATACATCGTATGATGAGGTGGCTGTCCAGTGCCCTGTGGGCAGTGATTCCTCTTCGACTCCCGCACCGTCGTCCATACCGTCGATGTCTTCAGAGTCAAAGTCGAGCATGTCGGTTAAGTCATCGACAATGGCTACTAAGTGGGTGGTGGGTGGGCGGCGAATTTCTTCGTCATCCGTATCCCAATCCTGCCGAACGTAGTTCGGCTAGGATCCTCCTGACAAGGAGAGAGACCTTAATGAGTTCAGTATGTCGCCGAAGGGTGAGTGCTGGGAGGTATCCGCGGAGGTAAACTCCATGATCGGCGCCCAATCAGATTCGATAGGAACGGGCGCGGGCGGTTCAGAGTTCGTGGCCGGAGAAGGATCCGACAGTTTGGCAGCATGGCTCTTTTGAAGGGTAAGGTCGATATTCGGCTCGATCGCCGCTGAGGGTACGGCCTCCGTGACGGGGTCCATCCACTCGTTCATGGATGGCGCAACTGGCTCTGAATTGAGGTTCGGAGCGGCTGCCAGTGCGATCTCCTGAATATGGTCCGATGGTAGAGCTAAATCGTACTCATCGTGACCGCGCGATGCACAAGGCAGGGGCTCGAATCCATCGAAGATCAAGTCTCCGCGGATATCAGCCGTGTAGTTTAGCTTCCAAACTTGACCTGGTGGCCAGGGGCGTAACTTTCGATCTGCTCTAGATGGCCAAGCGAGTTGGCCCGCAGTGCGAAGCTGCCGAACACAAAGATCTATCCGGGGAGAAAAGTCTCACCCTGGACTGCATCGTTATCGATGATCGTAGGAGCCATCAGGCCTAATGGCGGTGACACAGAGGAACTCTCAATGAAAGCAACAATGTCGGTGTCAAAACCGGCGGATCTCGGGTAGGGGGTCCCGAACTGTGTGTATAAGGCGGATGGTAACAGGAGGCAGGGGACACGATGTTTTACCCAGGTTTGGGCCCTCTTTATGGAGGTAAAACCCTACGTCCTGCTTGATTTATTCTTGATGATATGAGTATTACAAGAGTTGATCTACCACGAGATCGGAGAGGCTAAACCCTAGAAGCTAGCCTATGGTATGATTGTATGTTGTCCTACGGACTAAAACCCTCCAGTTTATATAGACACCAGAGGGGGCTAGGGTTACACAAGGTTGGTTACAAAGGAGGAGATATACACATCCGCATTGCCTAGCTTTCCTTCCACGCGAAGTAGAGTCCCATCCGGACAAGAGACGAAGTCTTCAATCTTGTATCTTCATAGTCTAACAGTCCGGCCAAAGGATATAGTCTAGCTGTCTGGAGACCCCTAATCCAGGACTCCCTCAAATACCCTACGTCCTGCTTGATTGATATTGATGAATACGAGTATTAAAAGAGTTGATCTACCTCGAGATTGTAATGGCTATACCCTAGAGGTCTGGCTTGTATGTCTATGGTAATGAGTATCTCTCCCTCTCCGGACTAAGTCCTCCGGTTTATATAGACACCGAGAAGATCTAGGGTTACACAAGGTCGGTTACAAAGAAAGGAATCTAAATATTTGATTGCCAAGCTTGCCTTCCACGCCAAGGAGAGTCCTGTCCGGACACAGGTGCAATCTTCGGTCTTCGTATCTTCACAGCCCATCAGTCCGGCCCATGGCTAACAGGCCGGATGCTCGAGTACCCCTTAGTCCAGGACTCCCTCACCCGACCACTGCAGAAGATAGAGAGAAAATGAAAGTCATTCCCTATGCTTTAGCCATAGGTTCTATCATGTATGCAATGCTGTGTACCAGACGTGATGTGTGCCTTGCTATTAGTTTAGCAGGGAGGTACCAAAGTAATCCAGGAGTGGATCACTTGAGAGCGATCAAGAACATCCTGAAATACCTGAAAAGGACTAAGGATATGTTTATCGTTTATGGAGGTGACAAAGAGCTCGTCGTAAATGGTTACGTCAATGCAAGCTTTGACATTGATCCGGATGACTCTAAGTCAAAAACCAGATACATATTTTTATGAAATGGTGGAGCTGTCAGTTGTTACAGTTCTAAGCAGAGCGTCGTGGCGGGATCTACGTGTGAAGCAGAATACATAGCTGCTATGGAAGCAGCAAATGAAGAGTCTGGATGAAGGAGTTCATATCCGATCTAGGTGTAATACCTAGTGCATCGGGTCCAATGAAACTCTTTTGTGACAATACTGGTGCAATTGCCTTGGCAAAGGAATCCATATTTCACAAGAGAACCAAGCACATCAGGAGACACTTCAATTCCATCCGCGATCAGGTCAAGGAGGGAGACATAGAGATTTGCAAGATACATACAGATCTGAATGTTGCAGACCCGCTGACTAAACCTCTCCCACGAGCAAAACATGATCAACACCAAGACTCCATGGGTGTTAGAATCATTACTGTGTAATCTAGATTATTGACTCTAGTGCAAGTGGGAGACTGAAGGAAATATGCCCTAGAGGCAATAATAATGTTTTTATTTATATTTCCTTATATCATGATAAATGTTTATTATTCATGCTAGAATTGTATTAACCAGAAACTAAGTACATGTGTGAATATATAGACAAACAAAGTGTCCCTAGTATGCCTCTACTTGACTAGCTCGTTAATCAAAGATGGTTAAGTTTCCTAGCCATGGACATATGTTGTCATTTGATGAACGGGATCACATCATTAGAGAATGATGTGATGGACTAGACCCATTCCATTAGCTTAGCACTATGATCGTTTAGTTTATTGCTATTGCTTTGTTCATGACTTATACATGTTCCTATGACTATGAGATTATGCAACTCCAGAATACCAGAGGAACACCTTGTGTGCTATCAAACATCACAACATAACCGGGTGACTATAAACATGCTCTACAGGTGTCTCCGATGGTGTTTGTTGAGTTGGCATAGATCGAGATTAGGATTTGTCACTCCGTGTATCGGAGAGGTATCTCTGGGCCCTCTCGGTAATGCACATCACTATGAGCCTTGCAAGAAATGTGACTAATGAGTTAGTCATGGGATGATGCACTGCGGAACAACTAAAGAGACTTGCCGGTAACGAGATTGAACTAGGTATGATGATACCGACGATCGAATCTCGGGCAAGTAACATACCGATGACAAAGGGAACAACGTATGTTGTTATGCGGTTTGACCGATAAAGATCTTCATAGAATATGTAGGAACCAATATCAGAATCTAGGTTCCGCTATTGGTTATTGACCGGAGACGTGTCTCGGTCATGTCTACATAGTTCTTGAACCCGTAGGGTCTGCACGCTTAACGTTTGATGATGATATGTATCATGAGTTATGTGATTTGATATACCGAAGGTTGTTCGGAGTCCCGGATGTGATCACAAACATGACTAGGTATCTCGAAATGGTTGAGACATAAATATTCATATATTGGAAGGCTACATTCGGACACCGGAATGGTTCGGGTCGTTCCGGATAAGTTTCGGAGTATCGGGGGTTACCGGAACCCCCCTGGAGGTTATTGGGCGTCATGGGCCTAGTAGTGGAAGAGAGGAGGCAGGCCAAGAGGTGGCGCATGCCCCCTATCCCAAACCGAATTGGACTAGTGTAAGTGCATCTAGTGCCCCTTAGTGATTTTGGTGTATTGAAGACTTATAGGTTAAGGGACTAATGCGTTTGTGAGTGTACACAGGTCTATAAGTCTATGAGGAGTTTGATATTTACAGAGAAAGTCGACCCCTAAAAATGAAGTTCTTCGACTAAAGACTTTGGATTTCTGAAGACTTTCTGAAGACTTTGAAAGTGAAGAAATTGGTGTGACCTTGAAGACTTGGTATTCATTCGAGGAACATGAAGCGTGAAGACTTTTGTTTCGTAGTTTCATTTTCTCTTTCTTGAGTCATAGGAAACACCATACTGTTAAAGGGGGTCGAGGAAATACTAAGGAAAAATTTCCATGTGATGCTAAACTCAAAATCCTACACCTACCAATCCCTTCGAATGAAGCCTTTGGAAATCTCATACAGTTCAGTCATATTCTTCAGTGACAGAGACGAAGTTCTTCTGGTCTCTGAGGAATTTGTTTTGACTGAGGAGTTAGGAATTCGCTAGTGTGGATTTCCTACACAGTGAGGAACATGATAGCCCTGAGGATTTTGCTACTCAAAATTCCGACCGTTGCTGTGCTATGCGCCAGCTGTCCCAAAATATCTATCCACCTAACGGTCATATCATTGAAGGGCATTTATGTCTTATCATGTCGGGCTGCTCCCTAGGCTATAAATAGCCTCCCCCTACAACCACTAGCTGGTTGGCTGCTCCGAGAGAAACTAACACTTGTCATTTGAGAGCAACCCATCCTCCGAGGACTTTGAGAGAAAATCATCAAGTGAGGAAAAACCCAAACCCAAACACCTACGAACCCCAAGTGATTGAGCATCACTGAAGAGATTGATCCTGCGTGGATCCGACGCTTGTTACCTTTTAAGACTGTGCTTCTTCCAGACGGTTAGGCGTCATGGTCTAGAGGAGCCAAGAGGAATTGTGGATTGCCGAGTGACCAAGTTTGTGAAGGTTTGGAAGTCGCCTGAAGACTTACCATGAGTGATTGGGCGAGGTCTGTGTGATCTTAGCTCAAGGAGAATACGGTGAGGACTTGGTGTCCTGAGCTACGTGTTCAGGACTGGGTCTCCGGGACTGTGTGTCCTCGAGTTTAAATACTCAGCCGCTCCAACCAGACGTACAACTGAGACAGCAGTTGGAACTGGTCTACCAAATCATTGTCTTCACCAAGCTTACTGGTTCTATTTCCTCAACTCTTTCATTTCCTCATAACCGTGTTGTGTGTTTGTTCATATCTGTGTTTGAAGACTTTGACTGAAGACTTTCTCAATTTCCTCAGTTCAATTTCTTCAGTCTGTTTGTCTTCATCCTGTGTTATCCTGTGCTTACGCTTCCTGTACTCTGTGCCTGTCTTCATTTCATCATGATGACTATGCTTGTATTCTGTTATGTTTACTTTTGAGTACTTATTCCGCTGCTAGTAGTTCTTCGCTAAGGAATTTCCTCACCGGAAAATTCCTCAGTGAAGAATTTCATAAAAATCGCCTATTCACCCCCCTCTAGTCGATATAACGCACTTTCAATTGGTATCAGAGCAAGGTACTCCCTTGTTCTGTGTGATTTTGGTTTAACCGCCTGGAGTTTTAGTTATGTCGACCGCAGGTATGAAGAAAGTGACATGCCCCATCTTTGACGGTCATGAGTATCCCAAGTGGAAGGCCATGATGAAGAAGCGCCTCATGGCGATGAGCAGCGAGCTATGGACCGTCACTGAGATTGGTCTGACCGATCTGTGCAAGATGGCGGAAGTAGATGACATTCGCAAGTACACTCTTCTCAACCTCACGGCGAAGGACGTCATCTTCTCCTTTCTGTCTCAAAATCAGTTCAGGAATATCATGCATCTCGATCATGCGAAGCTTATCTGGGACCGTCTCTCTGAGGTCTATGAAGGTCATCGAACCTGTCATGATCCTTGGTTTGAGGACTTCAAGGAATCTCTCAAAGTGATGACATTTGAACCAGAATCATCATCTTCTGCATCATGCCTTATGGCAAAAGATGCTGAGGTAACTGAATGCTACCTATCCGAGTCTAGTGATGATGAATCTGGTGATGAATTTGGACCCAGTTATGTCAAACTTGCTTCCCTTGCCACTAAACAACAAAGAGCTTTGGAAAAAGTTCATTACATGCTAAATAAGAGCGATGATATGTTGGGTGAAGAAATGGATCAGTCAAAAGCTTTGGCTGAAAGTCTTCGGAGACTTCATACTAAGTATGACACCCTTCAAGATCATCATAACACTCTCTTATCCGATCATGAGAAGCTTTCTTATGAATTTCTTCAAAGAAAGCAAGACCTTGAGATGCTAAGAGTGAGTTATGAAGATCTTCAGAAGGAGCGCGATTCATTACTTGCTCAGCAAATCAGCGCTTCTCAGGAAGAATTTGTTCCTCCTTGTTTGAAATGCATTGAACGTGAATCTGCTAATTCTTCACCTGAATGTTCAAATGCTGCTAATGTTTCAAATTCTTCACATGCCTCTGCTATCACTAATTCCTCATCTGAGGACATTGCTAGTATCACTGATGATGTAGGGCTGAAGCAATTGTACATGACAGGCATGTACAAAAGCCTCAAAGGGCATCAGACTCTTTGTGATGTGCTTAAAAAGCAGATCCTCAACAGGAACCCTAGGAAAGAGGTATTGCCTTTGAGAGGAAACTTAATGCTGATGGTACATATTGGAAGCCTGAGCAATACCCCAAAACTACATGGGTTGCTGCAAAGGGACCTCCAGTTGATCCATCTAACTTATCTGGATTTGTATGTGAATCTCCTTGTTCTGATGATGAATCATTTGACTCCAACTATACACTGTTCAAAAATCAGAATGGTGAAGTATTTGCTAGATATGTTGGCACTAACTGCAGGAACGGTCCTCCTATGAAGAAAATCTGGGTTCCCAAAAGATGTCTTGAAAATCTTCAGGTGAATGTCATCATGACGCCACCTATGAAGAATAGGAACCCCAGATCAAATTCTTGATATGGACCAAATTCTTCATATGGATCCAAGTCCTCATACGGACCAAACTCCTCACATGGATCATATTCCTCAAAAGGATCAAAGTCCTCATATGAACATCATCGTGCTAACCCATCTGTTTCGCAGGGAAGATCTAAGGATTATGGATATGTGCATTATTCTTCAAATCATCATGTCCATAAGTCCTCCAAGAATTTCTCTGCTTACTCTTATGCTTACTCTAACCCCTCTTATGTGAAACGAAATGGACTGGCATCTATGCCACCTTTCTCTTATGGAGCTCGCAGAATGATGAACTCTTTGCCACCCCTTCAGATGTGGGTGGTGAAGAAAAAGAACTAATCTCTTCTGCAGGGTCAGGTCTCCAGATGTACGTAATCGTCTGAAGAATTTGCTGGAGACCTGAGTATGCCTGATAGGACGCAGGATAATCATGAAGAAATGAACTTTCATTTCTCACGTCCTCATACTACTTTATCTGTTCTGTTGCTTGATGAAATTGATCTGATGAATGGATGTCATATTCTTCACTGATGAAGTATATTAGTTTGTAAGCTGCACTAATTCATCTGCAGGATGATCAACCCAAAGCCACTGAGTAGGTCCTCGATAGTGGATGTACAAGTCACATGATTGGTGACAAGAATCTATTGATGGATGCTCCATTATCTCCGTCGCATCTGAAGCATATCATCTTTGCCGACAAAGGCAAAAGTCAGGTATTGGGTCTAGGTAAGGTTGCGATCACAAAGGATCGACACATGGACAAAGTCATGCTTGTTGAGTCCTTAGGATACAACCTTATGTCTGTCTCAATGCTTTGTGATCTTGATATGGTTGTTATCTTTGGCAAGTACCGTTGTGTTGTGGTTATGGAAGCTGACAATTCCAAAGTCTTCGAAGGCTTTAGGAGAGAAGACCTGTATATTGTTGATTTCTCTACAGGACCACAACCAGCCGTGTGCCTACTTGCAAAAGCTTCAGAAGGCTGGCTCTGGCATCGACGACTTGGTCATGCAGGCATGAGGAATTTGGACACGCTTGCGAAGAAGAAGCATGTCATCGGCATCGAGAATTTCAAATTCCTTAAGGATCACCTATGCGGAGCCTGTGAAGCTGGGAAGATGACAAAGACCAAGCATCCAGCAAAGACTATCATGACCACTACTCGTCCATTTGAATTGCTTCACATGGATCTCTTTGGTCCTAACCATTATTCTGCTGTTTCAAATGATGCATCTCAATATGGCTTTGTTATTGTTGATGATTAGTCTCGATACACATGGGTACACATTGTTACTTACAAACATGAAGTGCAGGAAGTCTTCAAATGATTTTCCTCGAGGGATTCAACCAACTTTGGTGTGAATATCAAGCACATCAGAAGTGACAATGGAACTGAGTTCAAGAATTCTGGTCTAGATGACTACCTTGATGAACTTGGTATTACTCATGAGTTATCTGCTCCTTACACTCCTCAGCAGAATGGCGTCGTGGAGCGCAAGAACAGGACTCTTGCTGAGATGGCTCGCACTATGGTTGATGAATACAAAACGCCTCGTCGGTTCTGGATTGAGGCAATTGATATTGCGTGCCACATCACCAACAGAGTATATCTTCACAAATTCTTCAAGAAGACTGCCTATGAACTCCTCACTGATAAGAAACCCAATGTAAGTTATTTCAAAGTCTTCGGTGCTAAATGTTGGATTAGAGATCCTCATCACAACTCAAAATTTGCACCGAAAGCACATGAAGGTTTTATGCTTGGTTACGGAAAGGACTCGCACACCTACAGAGTATTCAACAACGTTCTTCACAAGGTTGTTGAAACTATAGATGTGCGGTTCGATGAAACTAATGGCTCGCAAAGAGAGCACCTACCTACTGTGATAGATGAACCAGAACCTGAGGAAACTATCAAGTTCAAGGCTACTGAGGATGTCATTCCTACTGAAGAATCCGCTGAAGAATTCATTCCAGAACAAGAAGAATGTCGAGCTAATGCACCTGCAGAAAATACTGAAGAAAATGGTGCTGAAGAGAATGCTGATCAAATTCCTCAACAACAACCAGCTCATCCTCGCATTGCAAAAGAAGTGCAAGTTGAAAAGATCATCAATGACATCAAAGCGCCAGGTTCTCTCACACGCTCAAAAGCTTCACATTTATCTAACTTTTGTGGGAACTATGCCTTTGTCTCTATCACAGAGCCCACTAAGGTAGATGAAGCATTTCTGGAGCCCGAGTGGATTCAGGCCATGCAAGAAGAATTACATCAGTTCGAGCTCAACAAGGTATGGAAACTGGTCAAACGTCCAGATCCTCGCAAGCACAATATCATTGGCACAAAGTGGATCTACTGCAACAAACAATAATAAAATGGCCTTGTGGTGAGGAATAAGGCACGGCTCGTAGCTCAAGGCTACACACAGGTTGAAGGAATTGACTTCGATAAAACTTTTGCACCTGTTGCTAGACTTGAGGCTATTCGCATATTACTTGCTTATGCTAACCATCATGATATCACTTTATATCAAATGGATGTGAAAAGTGCATTCCTCAATGGTAAGCTTGAGGAAGAAGTATATGTTGCTCAACCCCCAGGTTTTCAAGATCCGAAGAATCCTGACAAAGTCTTCAGACTCAACAAGGCCCTCTATGGCCTCAAGCAGGCCCCACTGGCATGGTATGACACCTTGAAGGAATTCTTCATGAAGAAAGGCTTCAAACCCGGTTCACTCGACCCTACTCTTTTCACTAAATCTTATGATGGTGAATTGTTTGTGTGCCAAATATATGTTGATGATATTATCTTTGGCTGTACTGACCAACGTTATAGTGATGAATTTGCCTATATGATGAGTGAAGAATATCAAATGTCTATGATGGTAGAGTTGAAATTCTTCTTAGGTCTTCAAATTCGTCAACAACGCAATGGCATATTCATATCTCAGGAGAAATACCTCAAGGATGTACTGAGGAAATTTGGCATGCAAGATTGGAAAGGCGTCAAAATTCCTATGCCCACAAATGGCCATCTGTGCACTGATGAAAATGGTATTGACTTCGATCATAAGGTATACCGCTCCATGATTGGTTCTTTATTGTACTTATGTGCATCTAGGCCAGATATAATGCTTAGTGTTTGCATGTGTGCCGGATTTCAAGCTACACCGAAGGAATCACACCATAAGGCTGTGAAGCATATTCTTCGATATCTAGCTCACACACCAACACTTGGATTATGGTACCCCAAGGGCTCAGCTTTTGATCTCATTGGATATTCTAACTCTGACTATGCTGGTGATCATGTGGACCGCAGGTCAACATCTGGTACATGTCATTTCCTCAGACGATCTTTGGTCTGTTGGTCCTCGAAGAAACAGAACGGCGTATCACTATCTACTGCTGAAGCTGAGTACATTGCCGCTGGTTCTTGCTGTTCTCAATTGCTATGGACGAAGCAAACTCTCAAGGAGTACAACGTCAACATGAAGAATGTGCCTCTCTTCTGTGATAATGAGAGTGCCATCAAGATTGCTCACAACCCAGTTCAACACTCGAAGACTAAGCACATTCAGATTCGTCATCATTTTCTTCATGATCATGTGTTGAAGGGAGAAATTTCTATTGAGCATGTGAAGACTGAAGAACAACTAGCCGATATCTTCACAAAGCCCTTGGATGAGAAGAGATTTAGCAAGTTGCGGTGTGAGCTAAATATCCTAGAATCTTTGAATGTTCTTTGAAAAGGACACTCATCCTAACACTTATACAAAATTGATGACTTAGATGTGCAACACATGAAGAAACGTTTTTCTTCAATGAATGAAGAATAACACTCTAAGTGTGAAGAAATTAACGAAGAATTGATTCTCAGTACCCTACGATAATTGTATGCGGTGTCTGAAATCATCATTCTTATACGGTGGGTCACGCCACCACCAAAAGTTGAAATTCCTCAGTTGTTCATATTCTTCAGCTTTGCATTGTCTTCATTG
>NC_041382.1:517729473-517734425 GCF_002162155.2 Triticum dicoccoides | reverse complement strand
TTCACTTATTGCTAATTATTCAAGTAGGTTTTTTCTGCTAAGTGAATGTGATCGGACCCTTTCCCCCTCTATGCTATACTCAACCCAATCTGTTCACAAATTCTTCATGTGCGTTCTATTTGAAGCTCGTTCAAAATCTTCACTGTGTCCTTGTCAGCTGAAGAAATTGCGAACGGAACTTTAAAACCTATCTTATCTAAATTTTCGGCTTTGCCGCTCAAACCGTTCTGCATCCCATGATACACTTATCCTTTCACCCATGATCGCACACGATCTCCACCTCTCAGTACGTGGGTGACACATGTCAAGCGAATGAGAAGGGTCGGGCACGTTCGTCCAATTTCTTCGGGCGAACAGTTTTTCACCATGGCTATAAATACCCCTATTCCCCTTCCTCACTTCTTTTTCTCCGCTCGACCTCTCTCCAGCTCGAGCTTCTCAAACCCTAGCGCCTCCGCTACTTCATCGTCGCCGGTGAGGAAGAGCTTCACTGCCTCGACCTCGTCGCCGCCGTACTCGCGCCGGCCGCGGAAATCTTCACTCTGCCGCTGCCGTAGCCGTCTTCCTCCGCCGAGTTAGGGCGTGGAAGATCTACACAGATGAACTTCACCTCTCCACCTCACTGTTCGTCGTGTTCTTCATCCAGGGTAATTAAAAGTTACTTTTACTGCCCTCGTTGATTCGAATGATTATCTACAAAATCTTCAAAGGTGTTTTTCTTCATATCTTCACACACTAAAACACCTCTCAAATCATTTGTTCTTGATTCGTTTCTCTAAGCTATGTTTTTCTTCAAGATTCCTCAAATGTGTGGATTTTTTATCTACACATCTCTGGAACCTAAGACAAAGAACGCTTAGTGAAATTCTTCAAGACTCATCTGGTCAAATTCCTCAAACTTGTTCTTTTTACAAAACCTTCTGAGAACGCATATGACCTCTCCAAATTCCTCACAACTATACTCTGTTCACAGGTACTCATGTCAGCTGCTGAATCACTAGGTTCTTATCAACTTAACTCATTTGCAGCGTTCCTCGAAGAAAAGTTGCATACTTCTTCAGAGAATTCAATTGTTCAAATTCCTCAACTGAAGAAAATGGCTGATGGTAAAAATCCACAGAAAGGAGGAAAGAGGGCTGAGGTCAACACAATGTTTGAAATCCCTGATGACATGTACAAGGATTACTGCACTCCTGATGAGGCCAAGTTTGGAAAAGAGGACAAAAATTAGCGCAAGGTGCGCATACAGAGGATAGAAAGGAGATGGGCAAGAGAGTGGAGGGAGTACAAGTATGTTACTCCCAAGTACATGAAGAAATTCACACTCAATCCTCCATGCCCAAGACCTCCATTGGCACCTGGCCAAATAGCTGATCCCACCAGCCTCAAGCGCGGTGAGGACTATCCTGATGAATGGGCCAAGCGCCAAGCCAATTTGGCTAAGCAAGCCAGAGAAGCAGTGAGGAAATTCAATGAAGGCTTTGCTGCTGCTGCTGCCTCTGCTGTCAAGCCGAAGAAGGCTATGTCAAAGAAGCCTGCACGCAAGCAAAGTGCTTCACCAACAGTGCTCTCAAGGCCAAGTTCCTCAGCAATGCCCTCACGGCCAGAATCCTCAAAGCCCTCACGGCCAATTCCTCATGTTGCTCCTGCTCCTCAAAAGTCCTCAGCTCCTCCGCCAAAGTCTTCGACCACTCCGACAAAGTCCTCTGCACCTGTCCATCTTGCCACGTGTCAAAGGACCACAGACGTCTCAATTGCCTCAGGAGCTTCAGCTAGTTCCTCAGCTGCACCAAATTCCTCAACGGGACCCTCTCTACTGAAGACAAAGGCCACTGCTGGACGAGGTCCTCGCCCTAGTCCTCAGAAGCAGGTCGCCTTCCAAGTGCCGTCTGAAGAAGACAAAGCTGATGATGATGAACTTGCTAAAATCATCAGAGATAGGCAAGTCAGGGCCGCTAGAGCCAAGCGAACAGATGTGCCACTTCTTTTGGATCCCAAGTTGATCCTCGAATACATTGATTTTGGCACAAGAACCCCAACACTCGCATGCCTGATTTCAAGCTGACTCCTGGCCAAAGTCACATGCTGACCCATTTCATCCAAGAAGAAAAATGGAAATATGAGAAGGCCAGGCAGATCAAGAAAGTGCAATACAAGAAGGAGAAATTTTTGAAGAACAACGTTGTCACTATGACAACTGATGAACTTGTAAAAATCCAATCTGAAATCAAAACCCTCAGCGATGACTTCAAAGCCTACTATGCTAATTGGCAAGGAGGCAAAGTCAGATTTGTAAAGATAACTGAACTGTTCACTTCCAATGTTGCTGCCCCAATGCAACAGGAAATTCCTCAGGCTGAAGCATCTGCTCAGCCAATTGAAGAACATGCCAGCACCAATGATGAAAATCAGGTTGCTGAAGAAAATGTGAGTTCCAGGGCTGATGACTGCATTCCAGCCGCTGAAGAAATTGCCAGGGCATCCTCTTGTGGTGCGCCTAAAGAAACTGAAGAAATCGGGGCAACTGCATTAGTTGTGCCTGAAGAAAATCAATCAGATTCTTCTGCTCCTCCTGCGCCAACACCAACTCCGATCCTTCCATCTGCATCAGATGTGAAGAAGACCAAGGCTGCAGAGCGTGCAAAAGTGAAGAAAAGGAAAGCATCAGCTACTTCAGATTCTTCAGCTTCGAAGAAGATGAAGCCTTTGACCAGTTCATTTGCTAATCCCATTGATGCTGTTCCAATCTCAACCATGCCTTTAAAGGACCTTGTTCCTTATGGTGAATAATATGAGATCCCTAGCGGATCTGATGAAGAAAATCATTCTGCTGCTTCGTCAGAGCAGATTGATGAAGAAATTGAAGTGGATGTGACCCTGTAGCGACCCGACCTCAGATGGTCAAGTCTCCGTGCTTCAGTGTCATCCCTGGATCGGTAATGCTGACACACACAGTACTCGAAGGATTTATAACAGAGTAGCAATCACACACTTATTACATCGAATGTCTCAAGGGAGAACTTATTACAATATTATGTCTTAAGGCCATTTAATACGATAACAGCGGAAGGCTTGGAAGATAAGGTGAGTCCATCAACTCCAACGGCATAGCCGAGCTGCACGGCAACGACCTAATGTACCTTACTTCTCGTCTGAAAAGTCTGCAACATAATACGTTGCAGCCTGAAAACAGATCAACACATGGAATATGCTGGCAACAACACAATAGAGAAAGGACAAAATAATGCTATCACTATATGCATATATGGCTGGTGGAAAGCTCTATGGTTTATAGTTTTTGCGAAAAGCCAATTTTTCCCTACAACAAAGGAATATATTTTAATTTTACTATCATGGTAGTTGAAACATCATTGAGAAGGTTCCTCCAACTCAATCCCAATTAAAGTGATCAACAACCCAACAATATTAATTAAACATGATGAGATACATGTGATAACCCAAGTACTAGATACTCAAGAATTGTCCATAACCGGGGACACGGCTAACCATGATTAGATTGTACACTCTGCAGAGGTTTGTGCACTTTTCCCCACAAGACTCGATCTCCTCTGTTGGATTTCTGGCACTACAGGGTGTTTGAGAAACGGATGACCGAGACACAGTCTTTCAGAAACATTAACTCTCTAGTCCGGACAGACCATACCAAACCTACATCCCACTACCTGCTGATCTGCCTCTTCAAGAGCTTCACGTAACTTACTCAACTATGCTAGAGCCCATAATAGCTTGTGGCTGCACACGGAAGTTTCTAGCATGAATCATCTCATTCCCTTTGAGCCTGGGTGGCGGTCCACTGGAAGATCACACGGGTACTCCAGGATTTCCAAAAAATACAGGCAACACTGGGTACTCCAGGTGCCTCAATCCACCCAGTTGTTTTATTAAGTTGCCACCTTAAGTTGAACCATTAATTTAACAATCTCACATCTGTCATGGATTTCACTCAAACCCAAACCACGTCTACGAGCATAGCATAGCATAGTAATATAAGCAACACGTAGAGTAACTCCCAAGGGTTTGAATGTAACAGGGCAATAGGTTCTACCTCATCAACTACTTCCCAACCCACAAGTTAATGACATCCTAATCATGCAATGTTTGAGGATTGGAACTAATGCATAAAAACTGGGTGATAAAAGGGATATGATCAAAGTGTTACTTGCCTTGCTGACGATCTGCGAAACCTAGGGACTCGTAGTAGAACGCTTCACACTCCGGGTGCTCTATCGCAAGCAAACAATAGCATACATAAGTAACAAGCAATGATGCACAAGAAAAACTCAAATAAAAGAGGTTGACCAAAAAGTTCAAATTAAGAACTCTGGTTCGCAAAAAGAATCAAATCAAACGGAGCAACGAAACTCAAACGGCGAAAGAAAGAAGCTTCGTTTACTAATCTGAAACTAGGTCAAATTTTACAGTAGAGAAAACTTGTTTGAGTTGGTTGAACGGAAGGAGGGTTTCAAGATGAAACTCTAGGCGCTTGAATCGCCTCATTCCAACTAACGAGCGAAAAGATAAACAGAAACTAAGATCGGATCAGAAATCGCGATTAGAGAAAATCACGGAATAAATCCGATAAAAGAAAACTGACGAATAGACTAACGAACGAGCATTCGTTAGCTGTATCTAACGGGCGAAGAACCGTTCGTTAACACGAACGTTCGGACGAACGCCCGCTAATTAGAAAAACCGAGAAAAACTGGCGAATCCAAAAAAAACGGATCTAGGGTTTCTAAAAAACCCGAATGGTTTTATAAAAAAAACCGGCGGCGGAGTCCGGCGACTACCTCCAGCGAGAGGTTCGGCGAGGCGAGGCGAGGTGCGGCGGCGGAGCTGTGGCTCGTGGGGGCGGCGGCGGCGTTCGGTAAGGCGGCGGCGGCGGCTAGGCGCAGCGCGGGCGGCGGGGCTAGGCGGCGCGGCGGCGGGGC
>NC_041382.1:517719103-517729047 GCF_002162155.2 Triticum dicoccoides | reverse complement strand
GGGCTTGGCGCGGGGCGGCGGTGGCTGTGGGGGTGGGGGCTCGGGCGGCGCGTATATAAAGGGGCGGGGCGGGGAGGCTTGGAGGAGGGGCCAAGGCGGCGGCGGTGGAGTCCGGCTCGGACTCCTTGTCCGAGTCGGCGGCGGCGGCGCGCGCGCAGGGAAGGCGGCGGTGGCGGCGGCCTGGCTCGGCTGGGCCTTAGGCCCAGTCGGGCGCGGGACTTTTTTTTTAAAAAATAATTTCGCCGGCCGAAATAAAATCCTAGAAAGATAAATAAAAAAACTAAAAATACCAAAATAAATTTTCACCGTCTAAATAAAATACTTAGAACGAGATGAACATTTTCTTGGCCCTAAAATGCAATTTTGAAAACGTGCAATCTTTCTAATGCAAACAAAATTGCAATAAAATCCAAATGGAACAAATATTTGATTTCAATATTTTTCCTCCAATATTTCATTTATTTTGGAGAAGTCATATTATCTCCTCTGTTGTATTTTAATATGAAATATTTTCGGAGAGAAAAATAATTAAAACCAAAATCCTCGTTTCAAAATTTGATAAAAGAACCAAATATGAAAACCAGGAAATCCCCAAGTCTCTCCGAGGTCCTTGAGTTGCTTAGGATTTCGAGGATTACGGAATGGAAAAGCAATTAAATATGATATGCAATGATGATCTAATGTATAACATTCCAAATTGAAAATTTGGGATGTTATAGACCCCTTCAGCACCTGTTATCTCCTCGCCTATGCCTCAGTTCACAGCTGAAGAGGCTGGCGTTGAATAAATGAAAGATGAAGATGTGGACGTTGGCTGCTCCACACCAGTGATGAGTGATGAATTCTGGGAAAGTCAGCATCCAAACTCGCCAATGTTCACACCGTTGCAGCAAATACCTCAGTCCCCCGCACACACTGTTCAAATGGGCTCTGAAGAAACTCACCCACTTCATCTGTACATGAGGAAATTCCAGCCACTAGTGCTGAAGAAACTGCTGCTGCTGAACATCTGAAGACACAGACTGCCACTGAAGAGGAACCAGAAATTCCTCAGCCTGAAGAACCTGAGATTGCGATTCCTGAGGTCGTGATGCAACTCACTGATACTCCTCTGCCCAAGCCAAAGGATCCATTCTCACGCAAGCCAAGTTCAAGGTTGATGATTTCTTCGGCGAGCACGTATTCTTCGAAGACTACAACCCATATGATTTTGCTCGTATAAGGAAGAGGCGTTTCTGGACTGCTAGTCAAGCAAATTTCTATTCGTCAGTGCTGTTCAACAAAGAGAAAATCTTCTACCATGAGCACATTCCTCACGTGGATATGGAATCTCTGCCGTGTTTCATGCTAGTCCTTAGTGTTCTTCATGATGCTGGACTGTTAAGCTTTTTCTCTAACATCTGTGATTGGAATGAAGAACTGATTCTTCAATTTTATGCAACGCTGCACATCACAGGAGATTCTGAAGATGTGAATTCATGGGTGCTGGACTGGATGTCTGAGAACACTCACTACACATCACCAGCTACTGAATTGCTTTGTGCCTTACCACTCAGTCCTCCCCTTGAAGAAGCTCGTTGCATCTACAGTGAACCTGAGCTTACAAATCACTACATGCAAGTTCTGATGAAACCTTTGAAGCCAGGTCAGGCCCCACGAACCAAATTCCTCGTGAAGGAATTACTCTATGTGCCCAGAATTGTCCATCGTATTCTTATGAGGACAATGAGTCCTATCAAAGTCCACGACTCATCTAATGAGGAAATTGTTGGCATCATGAAGAATCTTGTATTCAATATCGTTCATGGCATTCCTGTCAATTATTACGATTTCTTCATGAGGACTCTGGCAAATGTTGCACTGTCTCTGTTTGAGTTGAAGCCTTATGCACCTTGGATTATGAGATTCCTCAGGACAAGGTCTTCACTCAACTAGAAAGCTGATTTTCAGAATCACCTCAGCTACTTGCCCCCGATTGAAGTCCTCAAGCAGACCTATTCGTCAGTTGATGAAAAGGGCAAGGCACCAGCTCTTATAGATGAAGGCATTCGTCCATTGGATGGTCAGTTTCGCAAAGCTGCCTCTTATTCCACCAATGATGACTCTGCCACACATGACTCTGCCAATGCACCCAAGTCTACTCCTCAAGCCGCTGCTCCTCGTGTGATGACTGATCGTGAGCTTCGCTTAGTCTTCACCAGAAGGTGGATCGAAATTATAAATGGGTTAAGCGTCAGTTTGGTTCATTTCTTCACAACATGACTGCTACACACAATGAAGTGAAGAAAAACCATTACTACCTCCATGAAGTCTTCGGTCGCACCTGGGCAATACTGTCACATCTGTATGGTGAAGAAGATCTGAAGAAAATGGGTCTCAAGGAAGATTTTGACTGGTCTGCACCTCCACCGAAGAAATTCAAGAAGGTCAAGGTTCCTTCCTTGGTGGCCAGCTCATATTCTTCATCGCGCGACACTGATTAGAATGAAGACTTGGACGACACTGCGGCAGGCCCTACTACGACAAACGACCCCAACAACGCTAGCCCTCCTTCATCAACTTGATTTTTTTCAGGGGCGTTAGTCCTCATATTCGATCCTTTTGGTCATTTGATGACAAAGGGGGAGAATTTTGAGTTAGTCTTCAAGCGGGTCTTTCTATATGGGCGTTTTTTTTCAAGTTACAACTCTCGTTCTTCTGAGACTTTATTGGATCGAGTTGTAAACTTAAACCCGAGGGTGCTTTGATACTTTTGATATGTTTTTCTGCATGCTTATTCCTCATATATGCTAATGCACGCATGCTGAATTACATCAGTCACCATATTTCATCATGCATTTCAAATTCTTCACTGTTATATGTCAAATGCGTGTATGAATTACAAGATATAGGGGGAGATCTCCATGATTCAACTCTTCAAGTGTGCATTGCTTCAAAAGCAAATTCCTCACTATGCACATCTTCAGGGGGAGTTCTTCTATATCTTGCAATCAAATTCCTCAATATCACTATTTACACTTCATATGTTGATCCTCGTTGAAAACTTAACCTATATTGTCATCAGTCACCAAAAAGGGGAAGATTGTAAGTGCATCTAGTTCCCCTTAGTGATTTTGGTGTATTGAAGACTTATAGGTTAAGGGACTAATGCGTTTGTGAGTGTACACAGGTCTATAAGTCTATGAGGAGTTTGATATTTACAGAGAAACTCGACCCCTAAAAATGAAGTTCTTCGACTGAAGACTTTGGATTTCTGAAGACTTTCTGAAGACTTTGAAAGTGAAGAAATTGGTGTGACCTTAAAGACTTGGTATTCATTCGAGGAACATGAAGCATGAAGACTTTTGTTTTCGTAGTTTCATTTTCTCTTTCTTGAGTCATAGGAAACACCGTACTGTTAAAGGGGGTCGAGGAAATACCAAGGAAAAATTTCCATGTGATGCTAAACTCAAAATCCTACACCTACCAATCCATTCGCATGAAGCCTTTGGAAATCTCATACAGTTCAGTCATATTCTTCAGCGACAGAGACGAAGTTCTTCTGGTCTCTGAGGAATTTGTTTTGACTGAGGAGTTAGGAATTCGCCAGTGTGGATTTCCTACACAGTGAGGAACTTGATAGCCCTGAGGATTTTGCTACTCAAAATTCCGACCGTTGATGTGCTATGTGCGAGCTGTCCCAAAATATCTATCCACCTAACGGTCATATCATTGAAGGGCATTTATGTCTTATCATGTCGGGCTGCTCCCTAGGCTATAAATAGCCGCCCCCTACAACCACTAGCTGGTTGGCTGCTCCGAGAGAAACTGACACTTGTCATTTGAGAGCAACCCATCCTCCGAGGACTTTGAGAGAAAATCATCAAGTGAGGAAAAACCCAAACCCAAACACCTACGAACCCCAAGTGATTGAGCATCACTGAAGAGATTGATCCTGCATGGATCCGACGCTTGTTACCTTTGAAGACTGTGCTTCTTCCAGATGGTTAGGCGTCATGGTCTAGAGCATCCAAGAGGAATTGTGGATTGCCGAGTGACCAAGTTTGTGAAGGTTTGGAAGTCGCCTGAAGACTTACCACGAGTGATTGGGCGAGGTCTGTGTGATCTTAGCTCAAGGAGAATACGGTGAGGACTTGGTGTCCTGAGTTGCGTGTTCAGGACTGGGTGTCCGGGACTGTGTGTCCTCGAGTTTAAATACTCAGCCGCTCCAACCAGACGTACAACTGAGACAGCAGTTGGAACTGGTCTACCAAATCATTGTCTTCACCAAGCTTACTGGTTCTATTTCCTCAACTCTTTCATTTCCTCATAACTGTGTTGTGTGTTTGTTCATATCTGTATTTGAAGA
Organism: Triticum dicoccoides; assembly: GCF_002162155.2. Lineage (NCBI taxonomy): Eukaryota > Viridiplantae > Streptophyta > Magnoliopsida > Poales > Poaceae > Triticum > Triticum dicoccoides. The sequence continues at coordinate 517,724,699 of NC_041382.1, read as the reverse complement.
CTTTGACTGAAGACTTTCTCAATTTCCTCAGTTCAATTTCTTCAGTCTGTTTGTCTTCATCATGTGTTATCCCGTGCTTACGCTTCCTGTACTCTGTGCCTATCTTCATTTCATCATGATGACTATGCTTGTATTCTGTTATGTTTACTTTTGAGTACTTATTCCGCTGCTAGTACTTTGCTAAGGAATTTCCTCACCGGCAAATTCCTCAGTGAAGAATTTCATAAAAATTGCCTATTCACCCCCCTCTAGTCGATATAACGCACTTTCAACTAGGGCTAGGGGCCATCCCCCATTTCCTTCTCTTCTTCCTCTCCTTCCTTCTTCTCCTACATGGATTAGGAAAGGGGGAAACCTACTCCTACTAGGAGTAGGAATCCGCCCTTTGGGTGCGCCCCTTGAGGCCGGCCCTCCTCCTCCTCCCCTCCTTTATATACGGGGGAGGGGGCACCCCATAGACACACAAGTTGATCTTTAGCCGTGTGCGGTGCCCCCTCCACAGTTTTCCACCTCAGTCATATTTGTCGTAGTGCTTAGGCGAAGCCCTACGTTGGTAACTTCATCATCATCGTCAACACGCCGTCGTGCTGACGGAACTCACCCTCGGCCTCAGCTGGATCAAGAGTACGAGGGACATCACCGAGTTGAACATGTGAAGATCGTGGAGGTGCCGTGCGTTCGGTACTTGATCGGTTGGATCGCGAAGACGTTCGACTACATCAACCGCGTTACTAAATGCTTACGCTTTCGGTCTATGAGGGTACATAGACACAATCTCCCCTCTCGTTGCTATGCATCTCCTAGATAGATCTTGCGTGATCATAGGAATTTTTTTGAAATACTGCGTTCCCCAACACCTACCTCAGGTGCCGCCTGAACCCCTCTTTCCTTTATAAATATCCCATTATTCCAGAAACCCTAGGGGAGTCGATGAAAATAAATTCCAGCCGCCGCAGAGTCCAGAACCACCAGATCCAATCTAGACACCATCATAGAGGGGTTCATCATGCCCATTGGTTCCTCTCCGATGATGCGTGAGTAGTTTTTCATAGACCTACGGGTCCGTAGTTAGTAGCTAGATGGCTTCCTCTCTCTCGTTTGATTCTCAATACAATGGTCTCTTGGAGATCTATATGATGTAACTCTATTTGCGGTGTGTTTGTTGTGATCCGACGAGCTTTGAGTTTATGATCAGATCTATCTTCTTATCCATGAAAGTTATTTGAGTATTCTTTGATCTCTTATATGCATGATTGCTTATAGCCTCGTATTTCTTCTTTGATATTTGGGTTTTCTTTGGCCAACTTGATCTATTTATCTTGCAATGGGAAGAGGTGCTTTGTGATGGTTTCGATCTTATGGTGCTTGATCCCAGTGACAGAAGGGGAACCGTGATACGTCTCTGTCGTATCTACTTTTCCAAACTCTTTTCCCCTTGTTTTGGACTCTAATTTGCATGATTTGAATGGCACTAACCCGAAATGACATTGTTTTTAATAGAATTGCCATGGTGTTATTTTTGTGCAGAATAAGAAGTTCTCAGAATGACCTGAAACTTCACAGAGATAAGTTTTGGAATTAATAAAAAAATATTTGCGAAAGAATCAGCAGCAGGGGCCCACACCCTAGACACAAGGGTGGGGGGCGCCCTCCGACCTTGTGGGCCCCTGGACCTCCACCGACCTCAACTCCAACTCCATATATTACCTTTCGGGGAGAAAAAACAGAGAGAAGGATTCATTGCATTTTACGATATGGAGCCGCCGCCAGGCCTGTTCTTCCTTGGGAGGGCAGATCTGGAGTCCGTTCGGGGCTCCGGAGAGGGGAATCCATCGCCATCGTTATCATCAATCATCCTCCATCACCAATTTCATGATGCTCACCACTGTGCATGAGTAATTCCATCACAGGCTTGCTAGACTGTGATGGGTTGGATGAGATTTACCATGTAATCAATTTAGTTTTGTTAGGGTTTGATCCCTAGTATCCACTATGTTCTAAGATTGATGTTGCTATGACTTTGCTATGCCTAATGCTTGTCACTAGGGCCCGAGTGCCATGATTTCATATCTGAACCTATTATGTTTTCATGAACATATTTGTGTTCTTGATCCGATATTGCAATATATAGTCACCTACTACGTGTTATGATCTGACAACCCCAGAGTGACAATAGTCGGGACCACTCCCAGTGATGACCGTAGTTTGAGGAGTTCATGTATTCACTAAGTGCTAATGCTTTTGTTCGGTTCTCTATTAAAAGGAGGCCTTAATATCCCTTAGTTTCCAATAGGACCCCGCTGCCACGGGAGGGTGATGACCCACAAGTATAGGGGATCCATCTTAGTCCTTTCGATAAGTAAGAGTGTCGAACCCAACGAGGAGTAGAAGGAAATGACAAGTGGTTTTCAGCAAGGTATTCTATGCAAGCACTGGAATTATCGGTAACAGATAGTTTTGTGATAAGATAAATTGTAACGGGTAACAAGTAAATAAAAGTAAACAAGGTGCAGCAAGGTGTCCCAATCCTTTTTGTAGCAAATTACAAGCCTGGACGAACTCTTATATAATGCAAAGCGCTCCCGAGGACACATGGGAATTACTGTCAAGCTAGTTTTCATCATGGACATATGATTCATGTTCGTTACTTTGATAATTTGATATGTGGGTGGACCGGTGCTTGGGTGCTGCCCTTCCTTGGACAAGCCTCCCACTTATGATTAACCCCTCTTGCAAACATCCGCAACTACGAAAGAAGAATTAAGGTAAACCTAACCATGGCATGAAACATATGGATCCAAATCAGCCCCTTATAAAGCAGCACATAAACTAGGGTTTAAGCTTTTGTCACTCTAGTAACCCATCATCTTCTTATTACTTCCTAATGCCTTCCCCTAGGCCCAAATAATGGTGAAGTGTCATGTAGTCGACGTTCACATAACACCACTAGAGGAGAGACAACATACATCTCATCAAAATATCGAACCAATACCAAATTCACATGATTACTTATAACAAGACTTCTCCCATGTCCTCAGGAACAAACGCAACTATTCATAAAGCATATTCATAATCATAATCAAAGGAGTATTAATTATCATTAAGGATCTGAAAATATAATCTTCCACCGGATAAACCAACTAGCATCAACTACAAGGAGTAATCAACACTATGAGCAACCCACAGGTACCAATCTAAGGTTTTGGGACCAAGATCGAATACAAGAGATGAACTAGGGTTTAAGAGGAGATGGTTCTGGTGAAGTTGTAGATGGATATTGACCCCCTCTTGATGAAAGGATCGACGGTGATGACGATGGCGACGATTTCCCCCTCCCGGAGGGATGTTTCCCTGGCAGAACAGCTCTGCCAGAGCCCTAGATTGGTTTTGCCCAACTTCCGCCTCGAGACGGAGGCGCTTCATCCCGAAAGCTTCCTTATGATTTCTTCCAGGTCAAAACACACCATATAGCCAAAGATGGGCACCGGAGGCCTGCTAGGGGGCCCACAAGGTTGGGGGCGCGCCTAGGGGGGTAGGGCGCACCCTCCACCCTTGTGGTTGGCTGGTGGCCGCCCTATGGTACTTTCTTCGCCAAATATTTATTATATATTCCAAAGATAAGCTCCGTGAAGTTTCATGACTTTTAGATTGTGCAGAATAGGTCTCTAATATTTGCTCATGTTCTAGTCCAGAATTCCAACTGCTGGCATTCTCCCTCTTCATGTAAACATTATAAAATAAGAGACAGTAGGCATAAGTATTGTGATATAATGTGTAATAATAGCCCATAATGCAATAGATATCAATATAAAATCATGATGCAAAATGGACGTATCAACTCCCCCAAGCTTAGACCTCATTTGTCCTCAAGCGAAAGCCGATATCGAAAAATATGTGCACATGTTTAGAGATAGAGGTGTCGATAAAAATAAAATACGAACATGAGGGCATCATGATCATCTTTAGAACAACAACATAAATTGCCATATAATTTCTTATGCTAAAGTAACAATTCATTCACAAGGTAAGGTATGAATCAAAAACTTTATTGAAAACTAACAAACTATGATCTCAGTCACTGAAGCAATTGCAATTTATCATAACATCGGAAAGAGTCAATTAAAGAGCTTTTCAGCAAGTCCACATACTCAACTATCATTTAATCTTTCACAATTGCTAACACTCACGCGAAACTTATGGGTACAAAGTTTCAATCGGACACAGAGAAAGGTAGGGGCTCATAGTTTCGCCTCCCAACTTATTACCTCAAGGGTAATTTCAACAATAATACTTTATGATAACCTACATCCGAGTGTGTGTGTGTGTGTCTATTTGAATAGTGTGGCACTATTCTAATACCAGGATTTGAATAGTTATTTGGATCACGACGCGCCCTATATAAGAGCCACGAGGTCTTCCCGAACTCCCGATAACCCCACCGGATCTATTACAGAAAAAACCACCCCACCCACTCGATGCCCCGATCACCACCCCGACCTCCCTCGATCCCCTCCCCCGAGCGCCGCCACCCTTGCTGGATCTCGCCGCCCCCAGCGCCTCCTCCCACCGGCCGACCTACCCAAGGCGCCGCCCCCTCGAACTACCAGCGCGGGGTCGCTGGGCGCCGCCCACGCCACCAAGAACCTGCTGCCGCACTTCCGCCATGGCCGCATGCTCCTCCACATCCCAATCTCTGCCGTCCCAGAGGATCCTCTAGCACCATCAACCTGGCATGCAGTCCATGGCCGCCTCCCCACACAGTCCCTTTCTTGCTACTGACGTGCCTGTCGATGCCGCTCGAGGCCACAACGCCCCACCCGTGGCTCTGGCGTGCCTCCCGTCGGCGGCCCACCTGGGCCCCACGCTCCTCCCGCCGCCTCCCCGAGTCAGGACGCGCCTCCCGCTGCCGCCTGAGGCCACCGCGCCTGTAACGCCCCGAGACCGATGTGCCAGGTGTCCTCCAGTTCTTCGCTGTTGTTGCCTTGTAATTACTTGCATGTCATGCTTTGCATATCATGTCATCATGTGCATTTCATTTGCATACATGTTCGTCTCATGCATCCGAGCATTCTCCTCGTTGTCCGTTTTGCAATCCGGCGCTCCTATGTCACCCGGTGTCGCCTTCTACCTCTTTTCGTGTGCGGGTGTTAAACGTTCTTAGATTGGACCGATACTTGTCATGCGGCCTTGGTTTACTACCGGTAGACCGCCTGTCAAGTTTCGTGCCATTTGGACTTCGTTTGATACTCCAACGGTTAACCGAGGGACCGAAAAGGCCTCGTGTGTGTTGCAGCCCAACACCCTTCCAAAGTGGCCCAAAACCACGTAAACCTCCTCCATCCTCTCGATCGTTTGATCACGATTGCGTGGCCGAAAACCGCACCTCATTTGGACTCTCCTAGCTCCCTCTACCTATATATATGTGCATCTCCCCCGGAATCCGTGTCTAAACCTAGATCTTACTCCTCCGCGCGCCGGACATGTCCACTCCGCCGCCAGACATGTCCGCCGGCCACCTGACCCCGGCGAATCGCAGCCCGCCACCTCAGCGTCGCCGCTGCCCGAGCCAACCACAGAGCGCCACCTCATCCCTCAC